>NC_091756.1:702500-747500 GCF_043380555.1 Nothobranchius furzeri
TATAGTCGGACTCACCTCGACACATTGCATTGGCTCTGGAACCCGAGACCTGGAGAGGGGTTGGACACTCTACTCTGCTGGAGTTGCTCCGGGTGAGAGGCGGAGGGCTGGGGTTGGCTTTTTGTTAGCCCCGAGACTCTCTGCCTGTGTGTTGGGGTTTACCCCGGGGGACAAGAGGGTAGCTTCCTTGCGCCTTCAGGTCGGGGAACGGGTCCTGACTGTTGTTTGTGCTTATGGGCCAAATATCAGTTCAGAGTACCCACCCTTTTTGGAGTCCCTGGGACGAGTGCTAGATGGTGCTCCATCAGGGGACTCCATTGTCCTGCTGGGGGACTTCAATGCTCACGTGGGCAATGACAGCTTGACCTGGAGGGGTGTGATTGGGAGGAACGGCCCACCTAATCTGAACTCGAGCGGTGTTTTGTTATTGGACTTCTGTGCAAGCCGCAGTTTGGCCATAACGAACACCATGTTCGAACATAAGGATGCCCACCGGTACACTTGGTACCAGGGCAGCCTAGGTCACAGGTCGATGATAGATTTTGTAGTCGTATCATCTGACCTGCGGCCGTATGTTTTGGACACCCGAGTGAAGAGAGGGGCGGAGCTGTCAACTGATCACCACCTGGTGGTGAGTTGGATCAGATGGCAAGGGAACATGCCGCGTAGACCTGGCAGACCCAAACGCATAGTGAGGGTCTGCTGGGAACGCCTGGCAGAAGAACCTGTCAAGACGGTCTTCAACTCCCACCTCCGGCAGAGCTTTGACCACGTCCCGAGAGCAGTGGGGGACATTGAGTCCGAGTGGGCCTTGTTCCACTCTGCGATTGTCGAGGCGGCTGTTGCTAGCTGTGGTCGTAAGATGGCCGGTGCCAGTCGTGGTGGCAACCCCCGTACCCGCTGGTGGACACCAGAGGTTCGGGGAGCCGTCAGGCTGAAGAAGGAGGCCTACAGGGCGTGGCTGGTCTGTGGGTCTCCGGAGGCAGCAGACAGGTACCGGATAGCCAAGCGGGGTGCAGCAGACGCAGTTGCCGAGGCAAAATCTCGGGCGTGGGAGGAGTTTGGTGAGGCCATGGAGAAAGACTATCGATCGGCTCCAAAGAGGTTCTGGCAAACTGTCCGGCGCCTCAGGAGAGGAAGGCAGCAACTCGCTCACACTGTTTACAGTGGGGATGGGGAGCTGCTGACGTCAACTGAGGCTATAGTCGGACGGTGGAAGGAATACTTTGAGGAGCTCCTCAATTCCACCAATGCGCATTCCGAGGAGGAACCAGAGCTGGGAGGCCTGGGGATGGACTGTCCGATCTCGGGGGCAGAAGTTGCTGAGGTAGTCAAACAACTACACAGCGGCGGAGCCCCGGGGGCGGATGAGGTTCGTCCTGGGTATCTCAAGGCTATGGATGTTGTAGGGCTGTCATGGTTGACACGTCTCTACAACATTGCGTGGTCATCGGGGGCAGTTCCTAGGGAGTGGCAGACCGGGGTGGTGGTCCCCATCTTTAAGAAGGGTGACCTGAGGGTGTGTTCCAACTATAGGGGGATCACACTCCTCAGCCTCCCTGGAAAGGTCTACGCCAAGGTACTGGAGAGGAGGGTCCGATCGATAGTTGAATCTCAGATAGAGGAGGAGCAATGTGGTTTTCGTCCTGGCCGTGGAACTGTGGACCAGCTCTATACCCTTGCAAGGGTGATGGAGGGGGCATGGGAGTTTGCCCAACCAATCCACATGTGCTTTGTGGATTTGGAGAAGGCTTATGACCGTGTCCCCAGGGGCACCCTGTGGGGGACGCTCCAGGAGTATGGGGTGGGTGGCTTTCTGTTAAGGGCCATTCAGTCCCTTTACCAGAGGAGCGTGAGTTTGGTCCGCATAGCCGGTAGTAAGTCGGACCTGTTCCCAGTGAGGGTTGGACTCCGCCAGGGCTGCCCTTTGTCACCGGTTCTGTTCATCACTTTTATGGACAGAATTTCTAGACGCAGCCGTGGTGTGGAGTGTGTCGAGTTTGGTGGCAGGAGAATCTCGTCTCTGCTTTTTGCGGATGATGTGGTCCTCCTAGCTTCATCCAGCTCTGACCTTCAGCTCTTGCTGGGTAGGTTCGCGGCCGAATGTGAAGCGGCTGGGATGAGGATCAGCACCTCCAAATCTGAGACCATGGTTCTCGACCGGAAAAGGGTGGCTTGCCTCCTCCGGGTCGGGGGAGAGGTCCTACCTCAAGTTTAGGAGTTTAAGTATCTCGGGGTCTTGTTCACGAGTGAGGGTAGGAGGGATCGGGAGATCGACAGGCGGATTGGTTCGGCGTCTGCAGTGATGCGGACGCTGAGCCGATCTGTCGTGGGGAAGAGGGAGCTGAGCCAGAAAGCCAGGCTCTCGATTTACCGGTCGATCTACGTCCCAATCCTCACCTATGGTCATGAGCTTTGGGTAATGACCGAAAGAACGAGATCGCGGATACAAGCGGCCGAAATGATTTTCCTCCGTAGGGTGGCCGGGCTCAGCCTTAGAGATAGGGTGAGGAGCTCGGACATTCGGGAGGGACTCGGAGTAGAACCGCTGCTCCTCCGGATCGAAAGGAGCCAGTTGAGCTGGTTTGGGCATCTGGTCAGGATGCCTCCTGGACGCCTCCCCGGGGAGGTGTTTCGGGCATGTCCTGCCAGCAGAAGGCCCCCGGGTCGACCCAGGACACGTTGGAGAGGTTACATCTCCAATCTGGTCCGGGAACGCCTTGGGGTCCTGCCGGAGGAGCTGGTGGACAAGGCCGGGGAGAGGACGGCCTGGAGCTCCCTAATTGGGATGCTGCCCCCGCGACCCGGACCCGGATAAGCGGAGAAAGACGAAGAAGACGAAGACGAAGGCTATGCTGCTCTGCTAAATTCTCAGAAAGATCAAACGAATTAGCAAATTAAACTTATATATATCCACGGATATGTATATAATCGATAGAAGTTCATACACCAACTGGCTTGGTCTATATCTAATCAAAAAATGAATATTTAATTTAAGATATTTAAATTAATAGCAAAAGTTTATTTATTAATTCAGAATATTTAAAGAGATTTTTGCTCGTTCAGTGACCAAATATACACCACTCTGTGTTTTATTTCAAAGAAGAGTCAGGTTTAAAAAGTTAGTAATTTATTACTAACAATTTAAAGATGACAATTTTAAAGACAATTTATAAATGACAATTTATAAAAGCTTTGGTATTAAAACTTTGTATTAAAGCAACCTGTCTGGATGAAACTAAACATGAAGTGTGTGTTACAGCAATATATATGTAACACATAGTCCCCTACACCACTGTGATTCAGAAGGCCATTAGAGACCCTAAGAAGAGCTTTTTGAGTAGAATTAGCATCTATGAAAACCTGACTGGAAACAATCTCAGATGTTATGTTCAACAAGAGCAGCTTTGAGATGTTTAGCCACAACCTTTTCCAAGATCTTGGAGATGAACGGTAGTTTAGAGATGGGTCTGAATCTTCTATGGAGAGAGGGGTCATGATTCTGCTTCTTAAAGGGGCATTATGGAAGTGTGACAGCCAAAACATGTATAGAAATAATAAATGTCTTCTTCATACATTCTCCTGCAATGCCCTGGTCCTGTAGAATGAGCCCTGGCATTTTTACTGTGATTGCCTATTTTTCTGTAAAATCACAGAAAAAGAGAGTTGCTCGGGTCGAGCAGACTGCTTCATGCGCGTTCACGCTCAGGCGTAGCCCTCCGAACCGTTCTTTGAACGTTGTTTCAGCTGTCATCAAGGATATAAATGCTACAGATACAAAGGATGTCATTGGCGCTTTAGCTCGCCTAGTAAGACTTTGGACTTCTGTGAAGAGGATCCGGGTTCGATTCTGGTTGCGAAAATAGTTTATTTAAAGTTTCTTTTTTACATTAATGGTATTTTTTTTTACAGTAAGATGCCCAAATTTTTATTTGAGACTCGCCGAACGGCATTGAATTCACAGATAAAAAAGATGTGGGTTCGACTTTTATTTTGGAACAATTTTTCAAGCAAGGGAATGGAATGATCTGAGCATGCAGGAGGACTGACCCATCATAAACCTTTGTCGGCTGTGCTGAAGAGAAAGGTACAGAACCAAATTATTTAATTAATTAGCTGCGCGTTCTCCTGTCCTCTGTCCTCCGGGCCACACACACACACACACACACACACACACACACACACACACACACACACACACACACACACACACACACACACACACACAAGGGACTGTCTCAGCTGTTATTTTCGTTAAGGAGTGTGCACGTACAGCATGCGCGCCTCCTGCATGAGCCTACTATTGAAGCTGCCATTACACTTTTGGCCTGAGGGGGCAATCGCAAGCATAAAAATTCAAAACTCCGTAAAGTCCCTTTAAGGAGTGGGTGTATTACAGCCTTATTAAAGTAAGCAAGAACCTGACCAGAAACCAGCGAAGCATTAATTATAGAGAGCATGCTGGGACCGATGGACTGAAAAGCGACAGGTCGGTTTGGAGTCGGGAGAGGAGGAGATAAGGCTGAGGGAGTGATGCTTGATCTAACAAGTTTTCACAGTCTGCAACAGAAAGGATGGAGGCTGTAGGAGTTGGCTTAACAACATTTTACAGCAAATTACGTAATTTATGTACATTAAATATACATTACCTCCACAATCCTGTGGCTGCCATTGAAAGTGGGACAACTCTGCTTTACGTTGTTTGCTGTCATCTGACTCTGGCTTACTCAGTCTTCATCTGCAACAAATAATCAGTACAGGGTATTTAATTTGTGACCTTAAGCCATTCTTTAAGATATGCAATGTTTGGCAAATACATATTGTTCAAAGAACAAATAGAGGAAATACTTTTTGTGAACGATATTTTCTGTCAAATGGAAAGGAAATACGCCTTACTAGTAAAATTTACCTATTCAGTGTTACAAGCTGATGAAGGGGAAATATGCTACATCCTGACATTTTTGAACAATACTCAGTGTGACAGGGTGAGCATGCTGTCACTGTATCCCAACTGATCATGTGCCCTGGCTAGTGGCCACGGGGATATCCCTTTGGCTGACTGGTTATCACGCTTGACTCTCACCCGGGAGTCTAGAGATAAAATCCCACCCAGGCCCTCGTATATCCACCTTGCCACATCAGGTACACATGAACACACACAAACTCCAATCACTGACTAACATCCTATAACAGGGATGTCCAACCCTGGTTCTCAATGGCCCCATATCTCTTGCTACAATGTACTTGATTAGGTAATTGAAATATTGCTGGACTGTTAAGCGTGCCTTAAAATCTTTTGTCACTCACTGATTTAAACCAGGGGTTTTGAAGCAGATAAAAAATTAAACATGCTTTGTAGGGCCTCTTATAGACCATGGCTTGACACCAGTCTTTCATGTACCATAATTTATCCAAATATAAATAAAGACTACCTCTGATTGCCTGTCGAGGTGATTACAGACTAGATCAGTCTGCTTTAAGTTTTTTGCTGCTATCTGACTCATCTCAGTCCTCATCTGCATCAGATAACAAGTAAAAGTTATTGAAATACAGATTTAATATAATTCAGTTAGAACATTTAATTAAGCCACAATTCACGATGAGAAACAATATTTTCCACAGTAAAACATGTCCAGTATTCTCAAATTAACATATCTTTATACATTGTTGTTTTTTAAAGTTTATGCAAAGAAGTCTGTGAGATACATACATCCTGAAACCATTGCTCATCTAAAGACATTGTACTAGATTTGTACATAATCTGATCAGAAAACCAATTATATAACAGTTATTTATACTATTTATACTTTATACCTTGCAAATTAAAGCAAGATGTGTTTTTGTTGAAAAAGGTTAAGTTTTACTCCATGACAAAAAGCACAAGTACATCTTATTTAATTTTTATTGCATAAAATAACAGATGAGAACATTATTAAAGTAGTTTTGTGCTTAGCTGATGGAAAAAAGGCATTTGGCATCATCGGTAAACATTAAACATTGCGACACTAAGTATATGCTTTCTGGAACTTGTGTTTCACAATTTATTAAGACAGTATTAGGCTGGCTACTTAGCCACTGACATGTTCATCCACTCAGTGACTTAGCAAAAAAATAAATAAAATGCTTAAATGTAAGTAAAGAAAAACAAAGAAACCTACCTCAGCTAGCTGACTACAAAGAGTGAAAAAGTCATTTTTTGGATATACGAGCATGAGTATTAAGCTTGCTTTATTCATTTTTATCTCCCCAACAACTGCTTGCTTCACAATACAAAAAAGAAGCTACTCAGAAAGACTTAACAAGGATTTACAAGTTTCAAAATGGAGGAGGTTGCTTCACCAAAACCTAGCATTGCTACCATGTGGTAACAAGCTAATTTCAAACTAGCCCGTTTTAGTTGAAAAAAGTTCAATCAAAGCAACAAAACATAAAGAACAAAAGCTATTAACAAAAATCTTTCTTACCTGTGAAGTTTTAATCCACTAGCACTTCCATTTTGAGAGTTGCAGCTTTATGGACATTTAAAGCTGCATTTGACACTGTCAACCATGGCTTGCTTTTGTCCATACTCTTTAGCATGGGCATCACAGAGAAAGCACACGCCTGGTTTGAATCGTACTTCACAGGACGATCATTCAGTGTATCTTGGCCTGGACAATCCTCTATTGTGCACCATCTTGCCACAGGAGTCCCCCAGGGCTCTGTACTAGGACCTGTTCTCTCTGCCATATACACCACCTCACTGGGTGAGATCATTCGATCACATGGCTTCTCCTACCACTGCTGTTCAGAAGACACCCAGCTCTATCGGTCGTTTCCATTGGACGACAACACTGTCTCTGCAGAAATATCAAACTGTCTCTCTAACATATCAAAATGGATGAAATCCCACCATCTCCAACTCAACCTCTCTAAAACTGAACTACTTGTTATCCCAGCAAAACCATCCATACAGCACAATATCTCAATCCAAAATGACTTCCTATCTCTGGCTCCTTCAAAGGCAGTTAGAAATCTGGGTGTTGTGATTGATGAACACCTGACCTTTAAAGATCATGTTGCCTCTGTTGCTCGTTCATGCCGCTTTGCGCTGTATAACATACGAAAGATCAGACCATACCTAACACAACATGCCACCCAGCTCCTGGTGCAATCTACTGTCATCTCCCACCTCGATTACTGCAACGCCCTTCTAACTGGTCTTCCAGGCTGTACTGTGAGACCTCTTCAAATGGTCCAGAACGCAGCGGCACGTCTGGTCTTCAATCAGCCTAAAAGAGCACACGTCACCCCTCTGTTCATTGAGCTCCACTGGCTACCGCTAGCAGCACGCATCAAATTCAAATAGCTAACACTAGCATACAAAGTCCGAGACGGTACGGCTCCCATCTACCTGAATCCTCTTGCAAAGGCTTACGTCTCGGCCCGGCCGCTCCGGTCATCACAGGATCGTCGGCTAGCAGTGCCTACACCACGCTCAGGACAATCCAGACTCTTCTCATGCATCGTTCCACAAATGTGGAATGACCTTCCAAGCACTACCAGAACAGGGGCTTCCTTTACGATTTTCAAGAAACTCCTGAAGACCCTGCTCTTCAGAGAGCATCTTCTAAACTAGCACCCTCCCTGCACCCGTCCCCCCTCTCTACCGTCCACTCCTTTGTTCCCTCCTCTCCTTGATTCATCATGCTGCCTCACTGCCATCTACGGTTGACTGGAAATTGTTTGTTGCTGTTGTTAGCCTCAGGGGCAACATGCCGATTATCACTTGTAAGTCGATTTGGACAAAAGTGTCTGCTAAATACATAAACATAAATCTTAAAGATTCGTCACCAGGAAGTAGCTTCAGGAGGTTGGGCCTTAAGTCCCTCCCACAGGTTGCTTCACAGCCAATCACAAAAGGGACAGCCAAAACCCCGCCAAGTGTGTATAATGTGAATAAAATTGCAGTTTCATACACATCTAGGGGCGCTGTTCTACACACACAAATACACAAAAATTCAGGTGGGGTGGTTTAGAGGGACAAGTAAAAAAAAGGTAAAAACAAACGTTATTTAGTGCAACACTCCATACCAGCTTGTATAGTTATGATTTGCCCTGAAAATTTTGAGAAATCATGTTATTTAGAGACTTAAAAATACAAAAACAACCCATGTCTTAGGCGGACATTTCCTTCTAACACACATTGGTCCTCATAATGAGGATCTGCAGTCGCTGTTTTACTTAAATTACATTTAAATAGGTAGAATTGGAGAAAGCTGCAGACATTTATGTTCTCACATGCAGTATCTTGATACAAACAAGGACTCTAGTGGACATAAAAGCACACACATTCTATAAAACATGTGTTAGATGTAGATTTACACCCACAGATCAGTCTTATTGTTTTATTCATGCTATGAAGGAGTGAGTAGAAGATGCTGCATGCTTGTTACAAAAAACCAAAAGTGAAGATATTAACGGGGAAATTACATGAATGACTAAGTTGATCCTGCTCGTCACGTTATTTTTTCATAACGTCACGTTTCACGTTCATATCTGCTTTTATAGCATTAGCATAGCGTGCTATTAGTGCTAACAGAGGAAGGTGACATGCACAAGTATGAAACAAAGCAACAATCCAGTTCAGTCTTTCTAACCAGACAGTAAAACAAAGCCTTTATGTTGCAAAGACGTTGTGATATGAAGCAAGAATAATTTGTCCAAAATAAAAATACAAATCTTAGCATAGCATTGATTTTCAGGCCATGTGACTGCCGCCGTTGTTGAAACGTGATGCCAATGTTTTTGTTTTCTGCTAGTTTAAATGTGGTTTTTCCTTTTGGGAATGTTAGTAGCTGCCGACTGTTTTTATCTTCTAATTTTCGCTCGGCTGTTTCTTCTCCTCTGACTGTCGGAACATTTCACTTCAGGTTCAACTGAGCGTCTCACTTCCGGTTGTGTGTTTTGCTGAAAGATTAGTCAATGAAGATAACGGTGACGTGCAGAAATGCAGCGGTGTGGCGAAACAGACAAATGAGGTGTCCAATCATTGCTTGGTTGAGGTTTTTAAACAAATCCAAAATAACCACTTTGTTAATTTTTTGGGGGGTTTTTAAATTCTTCACAATATCTTTATAGCTATGCTACGTTAGCATGTTGTTAAGAGGCATGAAAAAAAAACATTTGGTTGAGGTTTTTAAACAAATCCAAAATAACCACTTTGTTAATTCTTTGGGGGGTTTTTAAATTCTTCACAATATCTTTATAGCTATGCTACGTTAGCATGTTGTTAAGAGGCATGAAAAAAAAACGTTTGGTTGAGGTTTTTAAACAAATCCAAAATAACCACTTTGTTAATTCTTTTTCGGGTTTTTTAAATTCTTCACAATATCTTTATAGCTATGCTACGTTAGCATGTTGTTAAGAGGCATGAAAAAAAAAACGTTTGATGCCAATTTGTTTTCCAAGTTAAGGAATGCGGCTTTAAACTCCTCCACTTGGGGATGACCTCTCTTCCGACCCGGAGTTGGCAAACCACCCTTTCCCAGTCGAGAACCATGGTCTGGAGGTGCTGACCCTCATCCCAGCCAACACGCACTCGGCTGTGAACCTTCCCAGCAAGAGCTGAAGGTCCGAGCTCGATGAAGCTGAGAGGACCACATCATCTGCAAAAAGCAGAGATGAGATTCTCCTGCCACCAAACTCGACACGCTCCACACCGCGCCTAGAAATCCTGTCCATAAAGATTGTGAACAGGACCGGTGACAAAGGAAACCTACGTGTGTACAGGGTGTAGATGTCACAGTCACAGCAAGGCCAAAGAAGAACAAAAATAACAAAGAACAAGGAATTAAAAACGCTGTACATTGAACAAAAACATACATGCAATACATGCATAAAAGATTTACAACGATTTAAAAATAAGCCGCCATGTACAGAGACTAGCACATTATCAAATGGGGTAATTCCATGAATGGAGATATCTCCCACCTCTGGGGTGTAGCTTTAATCCCGGTCAGAGCAGGTGAACGTGTAGAAAAGCTCTGCTCTGTTAGCTGGGTGTTGAGCTTCTGCCTTAGACAGAGCATCAGGAACCCTACTCTTTGTCCAGATGAGTGACAGGAACTTCCCTTTCTTCTGCTATGGAACTGTGTTTCAGGTGAACCAGAAGTCTGGAGCTCAGGTGAGAGTTTTTCCTGACCCAGAGGAATCTGGGTCTAAGGTGTGTGTCCAGCTGCAGGGCTCAAAGGAGCAGGTCCTGCTAGCTCGCTGTGTTCTGGAGAATCTCGCCATGGATGCTCAACTAGTGTCTGAGGTTTTGGAGGTTCCTCAGACCTCCTTTGGATGCATCATAGGTAGAGTCCTTTTACTTCTAGGATGGTCAAAGTAACCCCAGTGTTTAAAAACTACTAGGAAAGTCAGTGCATGTGTGTGTGTGTGTGTGTGTGTGTGTGTGTGTGTGTGTGTGTGTGTGTGTGTGTGTGTGTGTGTTTGCTGCAGGGCGCAGTGGGGAGAGTCTGAAGATGATAACCAGGACAACAGGAGCTCAAGTGGACTGCTCCAAGGACAGAGCTGCTAGTCAAGGTTCAAAGGGCACAGTGACCATCACAGGGACCAGACAGGAAGTCCGGCAGGCCAAGGTGGAGCTGAGCCTCTGGTCTGGGTCATCTGAAGCCTTTTGCTTAGATGTGTTCTGACTTCTTATCATGTATTAACAGGAAATGATTTTGGAGAAAGTCAAAGAGGACCTGATGGTGAGGAGGAACATCTCACAGTCATCAGCACTCCGCCAGAGACGTCATCATGCAGTTCTAGGTCAAAGGTCAGACGATGAGACTGGCTCTTCTCTGGGTCTGAGTAACAATGGCCCAGTCTGCCACGGAGAAGAGAGCAGGTCTCTCGTCTCAGGACCAGATATAGGGGTTGTGATGAAGAAGCTCCAGGTCCCTGGTGAAGAATGTCTATCTCCAGAGTCACTGTCTGAGGTGTCCAGGTTTGAGAGTAAGTTCGGTTTAATCAAGTCATTCGTGATGTGGCTTCAGACCTTTGACTTGTGATTTCCTCTTGGTCCTGTAGTCCTCAGCCCAGAGCTGAGCTTCCAGCCTGATGAACACTTGGAGGTCTATGTTTCTGCATCTGAGAACCCAAACCACTTCTGGATCCAGATCCTGGGAGTTCGTTCCCTCCAGCTGGACAAACTGATGGAGGAGATGAACCACTACTACAGCAACGGAAACCCTGCAGTAAGGACATCAACACGTTAGAGTAGTGATCAGGTGTGGGTTTGGGGCTGGCATTCCCACTCACAGGGATCAGCACAAAACTGGAAAACTAGTAGCAGAGGGGATCAGCTCACGGGGGACTGGACAAGACATCAGTGGCTCTGATCCAACCACCTGGTTGGATCATAACATGGTTTCAAGTAGAGCTTCAGCATGCAACTAGAAGAAATGAAAGTGAGGCAAAATATTTTCTGAGCAGCAATTAGTTGAAAATGGGGCTTAACCTAGAACAGGCTGTTTTACAGCTGATCAAATATTTAAGAGCACACGCCCAAAAATCCCCAAAACAGAAATCACGGTTCCAAACGTGAACTCAGGGAAGCGTAACCCCACCATCATTGTTCATCTCTTCGAAAATGTGTTGAGACATGTTTGATGCAAGCGTTTGCCTGAGGTGAGAGAGAACATTTCTCCAAGGGGCGGGCCCTCAGTCATGGAGGATGTTCTCTGCAACATCTGGACATGGCCAACAACCAGCCAAGTCAGCAGGCTCCCCCGTGACCGAAACCCTGGTTGCAGGTTTAGACCTAGACTCACTCCGTGTCAGTCGTTGTGTCCTTGGGTAAGACGCTAGCTGCTGGTGGTCGAAGGCACTGGTAGTCTTGCTTCTGTCAGTGTGTCTAAGGACAGCTGTGGCTACGATGTAGCTCATCACCACCAGACTGTGAATCATTTATTTATTTATTTATGGAGTCTCTGTGCCACCATCAACTCTCCCTGCAGCAAGTGGCGTCCCCACTGCAGGGTGTGGAGTCTCAGGCGGAGCGTCATTGCAAGCGTCAGCCTCCCCTGGGTCAGGTGGCTTTCCCAACTCAGGTAGGAGTGGTTCTGCTGCAGGGACAACACAGGCTCTGTGGACATCAATGATCCCAGAGGTACTGGATTCCCTGGTCAGTCTGGTGCCATTATGGTCAACAACACCTGGCCGAGGAGTGACACAAACACAAAAGAGAAAGATGTAGATGAGCTTTTGGCTCAGAAAGGTGCAAGATCATCCTGCTGATAGCAGGGTCCTGGAACTGAAGACCGACAAGGTCATTTACAGAAAAGTCAAGTTGAACAGACACAAACCCATCAGATGCTTTAAAGCTGGATGCATCATCAGGGGGCCACAAGGGTTTGAGAGACCATGAGGTGTCCACACCTTTACCTTGATTGGCAAGTGGGTCTGTCAAGTTGTTGAGATGACCGTTAAGGAAGTTCTCTGGTGGAAGTCGAGTTTCAAAGCTGAGTTTCTGGCCACCGATGTAGCTGGTAAGATGTTCACCTGTCCACATGGTGGAAAGAGAAAGATTATTGCAATCAGGATATTTTAACACAAGTTATTGTTTGTCTCGCTCCACTACAGTGGTAGGAGCATCTGCTTGGTCCACGACCTGTTCAATCTGAGAGAAAACATCAGAATGTGACTCTGATGAAAGCTGAATCTGTGGTGGCAAAGGTTCTGGGCTAGGTGTTGAACATGTTGTTCCCGCCTGCTTAGAGTTACCAACCGTGAGACAGTGGAGGTCAGGAGGCAGAACGATGGTCAGAGGTTCTCCAACCCCTGACCAGAGTTCCCTCCCTCCCACATCAATGAAAGCATCAATGCGCCTCAGAAAGTCCATGCCAAGGGTGAGAGGCATGGTTCCACTCTCGGAGATGTACACGGGGTGTGTCAAGCTCATGAGACCGATCGTGAACTGGAGCAGAGTCTTAGAAGACAAGATCACTGTAGAATCAGAGAAAACACGGATAGTTAATGCACAGGGAATCAGTTCTGGAGCCGCGGGTTGCTGACCCCTGACTGAACCCAGCAGTAGAGCCCTGCGCAGGACTGTTTTCTTCATCCCGCTCCTGCCCGCTCCCATTGAATTTCTGACCATTACCGCCTGCAACCGCAACGTGCATGTCTACTCCCGCCCGCAACCGCGAAACTCGGAGAAATTATTACCTCACAATAAAAGAGATGTATTGAGTTTGTGTCCTCTCTGGTCCTGGAGAAAACATGTCATTTTATAGGTTATACCAGGGGTCGGCAACCCGCGGCTCTTCCATCCATCTGATGCGGCTCTCTGTGCTTGTAAAATAATGAATGGATATTTAAATAAAATGCTTTATATTTTACTGAATTAATTTTATATCTGTAAGTCAATTCTATGTAAAGATTGTCTGCGTAAACCTGAACAGGTCCAACCCGGTCTTACTGTGAGACCGGGTTGACGGGTCACGCTTGTACGTAATCATCTGAGCTGAAGAGATTCTGGGCTTCTCCTCAGACGGCTCCTGGATGTGTCGCCACATTGGAGACAGGAACAAGCGCTATTCAGCCAAAGTTTCATCATCAGGGAACATTTTCTAAGTGACAAGTCTCTCTGAGAGACCGGGTTTGGAAAACACTCGCTTCAGTGGGAGGAACCTTCCCACATGCGCCCTGGTTCTGCAACGCGCTCCAAGCCCCTCTCCACATCTTCTGCTTGCTGTGGACCTTATGTAGTACACGCTGACAGTGAGCTGCACTGAGCAGTGTCCAGCTCAGATGTTCAGATGGGAATCTTTTCTTGAGTGATTTAGTGTTTCAATTTTTATTATGAATTCGATTAAAAATAAAGGCGCCCGGCCCGGCCCGTGTCCGAGGTAATTACACAGTCATTGGTCCGAAGCCCGGTCCAAGGGCCTTCGGGCCGGGCCGACCCGAGGGCCTAGGGCTTCAGTGCAGGGCTCTACTTACCACCCCTCCCCTGTGGCAGGAGAGGTCCCAACAGTAGTTAGTCAGGCTCGACGCCAGGGGGCGCCGGGCCATTGTCTGTGGAGGTTTCACTTATCATCAATGTGGATGGAGCGATATGGGACATGTTGTGTTTTTCCTGTAGTTTAGAGCCAATCAGTACATCCGGTCGCAGCGTTTCCATCTTATTTGGAGGCAGATCAGCAGAGCACAGCGCAGGGTTAAAGCCCCTCCCACCTGGAAATCATCTCCAATATCTTGGATTTTCGTGACATCCTGTTGCAGATTGAAAAGCTGCATTTTTATGTTTTTCATTTTAGAAAGTTGCAGTTGAAATTCATTTCTCATCTGTAGAATGAGAGAAGTCAACTGATTAATTCACTCTGAAGCCATTCTATTGATGTACAGATCCTTTATTTTGTTATCAAATTAATGGAAGCTGAATAAGAATCCCCTGCTTACCGGTTGGATCTAAGTGAGGTTTGTTACAGGAGAAATTTTGTGTTTTGAATGACATTCAGGGCAGAACAGTTAAGTAATGACCCAGAGATGTCACTCAGCGTACCGTAGCAAGATGGCAGTCAAGGTTGCTTGGTCTTACCAGGCAAAATGGTGGCACGTGCGCATGCGCCGTGCGTCCAAGTGGCTGTTAGCACAAATAGCTAACTGAAGTCCGTTTCTCACACCGAAAGTGTTAAAAACACAGCTAAATCCACTTGAACAACGCAAATTTTATCCCTTTGTGGGTAGCGTTTTTTTAAGACACAGGAGCGCTGTGTCGATCGATTTTCAGCTGCGGGTAGCTACTCCGTTTTTGCCGAAATCGAGAGCTAAACTTTAGCAGCTAAGCGTGCTAAGCTAGCGGAGCTTGTCAGCTGAACAAGCGTTGTGTGGTCCAGTTCTGTCGTAGAACTGGCCGGCCCAAATAACCGAACCTTCGTGAGCATTCGTATTAATATTTCGGACAACTTGGCGTGTGCAATTCGTGTTGAGCGGACGCTTTTCCGTTTTAAAAGCATATAGTGACTGTCGCAATCGATGCTAGCCAAGCTACGGACTGATTTACCGGTGATCAAGACGGCAGTCGAGGGAAGCGAACTTCCGGTGGAGATATTTCTTTTATCTCCGTACACAAGATTATACACAGTGTCACGAAACACTCAGAAAAGCATATATAAACATGTATTTACATTGAAGATGACAGCAGGAAAAATCCTTCAGATAACTCTGTCTATGAAATTAAAATGGCTGCGAGATGACACGTCACCTTAGATGAAGAGAGATGAATCAGCACCTCCTTGTGGGAGGTGAACAGTGTCACACCCCCTTTTGACTTAAAATGGAGATGCTGCACTCTAGTGGTGCATTACGAGATTGTCCCGTTTTCAACCAGAAACATCAGTTTTAGTGTTTAAAAATGTCTTTGAATGAGCACAAAGTGTCCAAATGTACAAATATTGGGCAATGGCTCTCCATTCTGTAATGATTTAAATTACATGTTAATTAATAAACCATAAGACGTAGGATTCCATAGGAAATATGAAATCAACCTTATGGATCTGTTGGGTTATTTTAACCAGAAGATTGGAACTTTTTATTGCAGAGATTAGATAACAGCTTCATATTCACTCAGAGACAACAGAAGAGAGAGTCAAGTTTAAAAAGTTTAAAAATTTATTGAACAGATTAAAACTAGACTAACTTAAACACTAAATGTAAGGTGTAACTAAGGTGAGTGAGACGGAGAATGGTGTGATGTGGAGTGTTGCTCAGAACCAGCAAATCTGAAGAAGTGATTAGTGCTGATGGGAATTGAAGGTGATGTTTTCGCTCTAAGCTTTGGTTAGGAGATTCATAAACACATTTGATGCCATTTGTCGGTCTACATACCCTTCGCGGAAGTCCCCGTCTAGATCAGGAGGTGTAGAGGTCCAGCTTGACCTCGTGGAGCCAAAGCCTGTAGAAGCAGCCGCGGCAACCAACCACCAGTCTTGAGATGCTCCCGGGTCACAACAGTTTTGTTGGCATCTAGTGAGACCCAAACCTGGGTTGTGAATATTCAGCTTTTATTCTGAAAGGAACCGTTGCAGCAGTTAGAACAGCAACAGATTTTATCCAGCTTGTCATTGGTTCTTTTGGCTCAAGAGGAAAGTTATGGATTGGCCACTCCGACAACTTCTATAGAACGCTTTGAACTGCGTTAAAGATGGCGTGGGCATAGTTTTATACTTTGGATGTTTTGGTTTATGGTTGAATGGAAAGTTGACAGATTTACCAAATGCCACCAAAACCCCGCCTCCGTCAGATCTGGCAGATTCTGATTGGATCACTGAATGCGTTAAAAGACATGACACATTGCTACGTGAGATCAGTCCTAGTGGAAACATTTAAAGTCATATTACTTATTATATTCTATAGGATTATAATAAAGTAATTAATATTTAGATTTCACAGATTGGTCACATCTTATTTATTGACTAACACTTTGCGTGATTAGCTTATTAAAATAGAGTTCTTTGATTTATTAAAAGGAGAGAGTCCATTCTTCCTTCTTCTCTTGAGCTGGAGAGAAGCAGTTTTATAACAAATGCATGAGACCTTGAGGCCGTATCTCATGCAGACTAGTCCTGTGTCAGAGGAGAGGGGAAGCAGTCATTTCATACCATTACAATGTTTAACCAGAAGATTTAGAATTCTTTGTTTATTCAGGGATTGTAAGAAACTTCGTATCAATTCAGACAGAGTCAAGTTTATAAAAAGTAAGAAATTTATTTTCTAAACAATTAAAAACATGACAACTAGGAAACTCTTCATGTGATGAATGAATCTAAGTGGATGGAATGTGAGGTGTGATGATGTGTGAATGGGATGTTGTCAGAACCTTTGTATCTGGAGAAACTGAGTTCTGAGTGGGAGTGAATTTGGTCTGCTATAAACTATAATTGATGGTTTATAAAACCAGATCAGACGCAATCTGTTGAGTCTACATACCCTCTCGGAGACCCCCATGGTAGATCCAGAATGTGCTGAAGTCTGGGGACCCCAAAGGTACCGAAGTCCGTGGAAGAAACCGCAGTGCCACTATACCGGTCTCGAGATGTCTCCAGGTCACGGCAGGTAGTTATTTGCGTCTAAGGAGTCGGAGTTGGTTCAGCTTTATTCTGAAGGAAGCGTTTGCCATCAGCTGTAGCGTGCAATAGCTTGACAGCTTGTCAAAGATGGGATGGGAGAAGAGGCTTCCTCCGATGGCCAGTCAGAGTCAGGCTCAACTGAATCACTCAGGAAGTGATGCTGTTTAAATAATGGCCATATTTTGGTTTACTGACAAATCAGAACTTGCCCTGTAAAGGGGTTTTACCAACAAACTCAGATACACACCTCCCTCAGATATGAAGATGCTGATTTTGTGGATAAGAAAATATCTATGTGCAGTGACATTAAATCTAACTTGTGTCATGGAGATATGGTGAGTGTGTCTTGTCCAGTCAGTGTGCTGATTAAATATATGGGTCATATATTTTGTTTCATCCTTATTAATCTTTCATTGTAATAATAATCTTCATTTCAACTTCAGTAATTTAAGCACAGATTAATCAAAACATTTCATTTAACCATATTGTCCATTTCATTATATGATTAGTTACTCATGCTGTTCATCCGTCTTGTTCTGTGAATAAGAGCAGTCTGAGATAAGCGGAAAGCTTGAGAGGGACTTTGGCCAAGCAACAGTATCTTTCTTGCAGATTAATGGCACCAGTTAAGACTTATGTCTCCAAATGACCCGATACTGAAGAGGTCAGACTGTAGGTGGAAAACTGACCATTTCTGGAGGCTACAGTTGCCAGTTCTGAAAAACTGTATAATATTATTGTTTTTATTAGGTTTTAGAATTCAGAAAGAAAAAACTTTTGCAAAAACCGTATGGATATTTGTTTTTCATTGGGATGATATTCGATGAAAATAGATCTAAAACCGTTACTGGTATTTTTAAAGACATTCTGTTGTGGGGGTTAAGTGCTATTATTCCATGAAAAATTCTGAAAAGCTGCTTAAACCTGCATTTTTTATTGTGTAGTGGAATACATTAGTTAATTATGACCAATAAGATGTGATGATTCCATATAAATATGAAATATCAACCTGACTGATTTTTGAATGTTTAATCAGAAGATTCTAGGGCTCTTTGCTTCTTCAGGGATCATAAACACACTTCGTATTAATTCAGATAGAGTCCGTATATAGTTTATAAAATGAATTTAATTATTTTTCCTAAACTAATAATTATACACGACAAGATATGAATAATGAAATGTGGTGTAATGGATATGAGGGGATTTAATGTGATGTGTGAAATGTAATGGAAGCTAGATGTTTTAGCCAAACCGTTCTTTGTATCAGAGAGAATTTGTGAAGTCTGGGTCGTAAAAGAATTTGTTGTTTGGTTATAAACTAGAGTTGTTTGTTTAAACTCACCAGACGCCAGTGTGCAGGCTGCGATACCCTTGGTATGAGTTGCTCCCGGTGCTCTGGAGGGGTGCGGTTCGAGTGGTGAGGTCACCGTTCGTTGAAACCACAATACTCAGAGATTAGCAGCTTCCTCTGAGTTCAGCTTCCCCAGCCATAAGATGCAACCCGGGGTCTGCAGGTTCGATGTCTCAGAGGTGAAGTAGCTCTTAAAAGAGCTGTTCGTCTGCAATCGCTTGCAGCGTCTCAGAGAGGCTTTGACAGGAGGTCAAAGGAGATGGTTTCAAAAGAGGCTTCTTTCCCGATTTGGCCGAATCCAGAATCAGCTGGAAACTGAATTCATCGAGAAGTAATTCTTTTTTTAATAAACCACAGTGTTATGAGTTTTGGCCAAGTTTGGCAAATCTGAATTTGACACGTTTTGAGTCTTAATCAACATCCCTCAGAAAACCACGCCTTCTTCAGATACAAAGACGTTTTAACACTCTGTAAATGAGAGTCTTTAAAACTTATGTGAGGTGAATATTACTTTAATGAGTATCTTATTGTAATATATATAAGTGTAAACAATGATTAACTTGTTAAATCAAACATATACTGATCTGGTGTAGATAAGACCTGAATGGATAATTGTAAGAGCAATATTCATTTTTTAAGCCATCGTTGGTTTAAACACAGATTATTCAAACATTTGATTTAAACATCTTGTTCATTCAACACATGATTATTGTAACTTACAACTGTAAAGTCCTGTAGGAGCTTCAAGTAGATGGTGAGGAATGCAGCAGCCAGGTTCCTGCATCAGACCTTGGGGCAGTGTCTGTTTGAAATGTTATGTCTTCTTGTATGTAAACAAGCACGGAGCAGAACCTTCTGGATTTTGAGGACAGAAAGAAAGTGGATTCATGTCTGTAGATGAAAGGTTATACTGTGGTCAGTTGGATGGTGAAAATTGACCCTTTTGGTAGATTGTATGCATATCTTTTTTAATGGAGATTTTTTAAAGTCAATTTTTGCAAAGGTTATTAAGAGCCAATGTACGTTAAAACCAACCACCATTGTTTTTCTTATGAAATTCCCAATAATTCCATGTTGTCGTTTTTATAAAACACAGAAACGGTTTCGTTACCTGTTTTTGACGCTACGTTTCGCCGACGGCTGCCGGCTTCTTCAGGCTGACGCTGATGGTGGCGCGTCACTTCCTTCTCCGTTTATCTGCGGGCAGCAGAGGACGTTGTCGCCCTCTACTGCCCGCTCTCCCCTCTCCGCCGATGCAGTCCCATGCGTGGTCCAGCGTGTAAACTCCGTCGTCCCTGTTCATGGTCCCACATCCACGTCTCCTTATCTCGATTGCTTCCTTGATCCATCTTTTGTATTTTTGTATAAATATATAAATCTCTTTTGAAATTTTATATTTTACTTTTTTTATGATTATGTGGCACACTTGACTTCCATACATAATGCATTGGCATCTGCCTCTTTTTTACGGCTTTTTTTTTTATTGTCGCTACGTCTGTCACGTTAGCTGTGTTTTTACCATAGTTTCTACATCCATCACGTCCCAGAGAAGGTTAAACCAACATCAAACCCAACGTTTGGAGCTTGTAAACTCCACACACCTCTCGTGCAGCACCGGCTGTCTGATGCTGCAGCAGCGTCGATCTTCCCGGCTGGATGAGTGAATTTCTTCATCAGAGTTAATATTCTGCTTCATAATCAGAGTCAGTCATGACCAGACAAAGTGATCAGTCAACAAAGACCAGACCTGCCGGCAATTATACGTTTTATCTAATATTTGCTGTAGCGTAATGGTTGTTGGCTCTTTTATGAAAGATGAACCATTCTACATAATAATCTGGAATATTAATTTTAACAAATTAATAACCAAATGTTATAGAGATAAGAAGACTCAAAGGTTGTTTTCATCGATAAACTGACGATCATATCCGTTTGTCTGTGTTTCAGTTCAATGAAAAGGCAAGTTTAAATTTTAAGAGTTTTAATTCTTTAATTTAAACTAACGATTTGAAATGACAATCATAGGAAAAACGATCCACATTGGCAACCTTGTTGGACATCTTTAACAGGTGATATTTTAAGCTTGCTCAAATAGACCTTGTGTTGGATGTGCTAAGATTGAGGATGATGGAATTATGAATGCGTGCATGCAGGTGTCTGAGATTGCTTCAGGGAGAGGGAAGGTGAACTGAGTGAAAAATGATGTTTTGCAATTAAACTTTAGTTCTAATTAGAAAAACAGCATCAGAACGCTATCTGGTCGTGTTCTGCCTCACCGCACTTAGGACCCTCTTTTAGATCCGAACCTCAGGAGGATGTTTCTCCAGATGCCACCTTGGCTGACAGAGAAGACGAAGGTGTGCGACGGTCCAGTCCAGAGTTGACCTCGGTACACGTTGCTGAAGCGTTTCGGCAGATGCGCTTTCTCAAGTTTAAATTAACTCAGAAATCAGCAGACTCTGGGACGAGTCTGCGTTAGCGGGTTGCATTTCAGCTATTCTGTCTGGCTTGACAGAAATAGCGTGGTGGGAGAAAAGAGCCGGCAGGGCTCCTTTCCCTGTGGCGTTCGTTCCGCACTTCAGCTCTCTCCGTTCTGTTCTGACACCTTACCGAAAAACTTCTCTTCCCAAAGCAAACTTGTTGTGCGTCAGAGCAAATGTGTTTTGAAGTTACTGTGGATCCGGACCTGTATGAGCAGGTGTGAAGGTCATCGCTAAACATCTTCAAAAACATTATTTAATTAATTATACTGATTCATTATAGTTCATTATGATTACCCAAAGCATAATAATCATTCATTTGATTAAAATACATTTAGAATGAGCAAAGTGATCAAATGATTATTTAACAAAAATAAAGTACAGAAGCTTAAGACTGTTTTATTATGACTAGACTGTGTGTGAAGTCCTTCTTCTGGAGAGCAGGTGTTCGGATGTTATGGAGTCCTTCAGACTTGCTGGCGGCTTAGGTCTTAATCTGTGGGTGAAGGTGCTGCGTGACCCAGCTTTGACCCAGCCGGGCAAATATGACCTTTGGCACAGAAACCCATACTTCCTCACGTTACATTGCGCTCTTCATGACTGGGAGCCTCTCGGCGGGAGGCATTTTTCAAACTCTAAAAACTCCCAAACTTTGCTCAGCCTGAAGGTTCCACATCTCCACTATCTTCTGGTGTAAAGTAGTAACTTCATGAAGGATCATATTTGTAGATGAGACTTGTTAAAGTCAGCAATGAGGCTTTGGCGTGTATAACGAGTAAGTCCCAACACCGACAACAACGTACTGAAACTAGAACCAACATGCATAAACAGACAGATCGGTCCCGCCTACTTACACTGTTGGTCTTTTTTAAATACGCAGTAATCGCTGCTTGCCTTTTTCAATACATCCTGCATCCTAGCAGCAACCACTTTGGCGCCTCTGGAGTCGGTGTTTGTTTACGTCATGCTGCATTCAGTGTAACTGGAAAAAGGAGCTTCAAGCGCTAAACCTCCGATTTTGTTTTCTTTCTGGCCTTAGTTGGGGGGACGAATCGGGGTCGATCTGAATCTGGGGGGGACAGATCCCCCCCGTCCCTCACCCTATCTGCGCACCTGATTGGTACTAATCAGAGCCAGGTTAGTGAGCCGCCCCTGAAACATAGGTGACCTCAGGTATGACTTGATCAAGTTTTGAAAAGCTCCTCTCAGCTTGAGCCACAGTGACTGGCAGAGCAGTCCAAAAGTTGGGGTAGATCTCCAATAGATCTTTACCATGATCCATAATATTTTAGAATTGCCTCTGAAATTGTAATTTAAACTGACATAAAAAACTGTAGACTACAAAAAATGCCAACTTTTACAGAACAAATCATGTAAAAACTAATCAGTGCAGCCATCTGCAATAAATAAACAGGATAGTTAGTGGTGACTGGGGTGTTTTCTTCTGCTTGTAGAGTTGTTTTATTTATTATTATGTGAACATGATCAACATGTGTTTGTTGTTATTCAGGCAGGCTGCAGCGAGCATTTAACAAATCCTAGTTTGAATCAGTAAAAACGATTCAAGGAATTTTTTTTAACCATTTGAATATTCGTTTCAATATTTCAGCCCTTCTGGCACTCGCAGAGTACAGACGCTTCCTCTTTTGCTCTCTTATCTTTTTTCCCAAGGCTCTTTGTCCTGTCTGCCCACAGAGCGCTTCTCTGCATTTCTCCTGAAAAACCCTATTTTTTAGAAATGGATCTAATTAATTGGTCATTCAACGCGATTGATACGATTTTCTCAACAATGTGGACGGAGCAGGGGGCTCCCACTTGCCTGCAAGGGACACACCCGGCGGGGTATACGCTCGATTCCTGGAAGGAGTGGAGGATCGTATGCCTCTCCCAGCTGTCCATTGAGGACGTCGAAGATATGTGGATGTTTGGCCTGATGATCACTGGATTTCTTCTGATTGGAGTGGGAGGATATCTGGTTTTCTGGAAATTTGGGAAGACGGGAGCGATTGGAGGGCGACCCGCACCCACGGAAAGCACCGCCCAGGTGGAGCCCTTACAGACTGGGACGTTACTCGAGGTGAATCGTAAGCTGGACAACGTTCTAGCTGCGTTACTGGTAGTGCGCAAAATGGATGTCATCTCGGAGAGGGTCACCGGACGGTGTGGAGATTAAAACCTAAAACCTAAATTGGCTTCACTGGAGGACTTGAATGATCAGTTACAGACTTCAAGGCAGAGAGGAAAATGATCTCCCCCGCCTTCAGATCGGTGGACTTCAGCCTGGCGAGGTCATCAACCTGCAGGTGTCAATTTGCGCTGCGCTCCTCCCAAGATCTCCCTCCCACCTGTGGCTACAGTGGCTGAGCGCCACACAGGGCTGCTCTCGCTGGGGAAACAGGATCCCAGGCCCCCCCCCACACCACCTTCCTATCGGAGTCTCCTGTTGTGAACTGTTGATGTTCGTGCTTATATGTTTGAGCCGTTTTTTTGCATAGTAAAGCTACGCCCTGTCGGGAGTAACTCTGGTATGCCTTTTTTCCCCTCACCCCAATTTATCCTCATGTGATCCCCTTTTCATCTAATTGAAATGAGCACCGTTCATGGCTGCTCTCGTGGTCTGCCTGTACCTGTTTTGTCTACGTGTGTGTGTAACCTTGGTCAGGCTGGTCTGCGGAGTCAAGTTCCTATGCTCTGGGTCGATGGAGCGCTGGCAATAAAGCTTTTTCTTATTCTGATTCTGATTCCATTAGCTCGGTTAGCAATTAGTTGACCGAATTTAACTGTTAAAATCCCAGTTAACTGGTTCAAAAAATTGAAAACATGCATCATGAGAGCGTACTTACCTTTATCTTTCTCCTCTTTTTTTTCTGTTTTTTTTTTTTCCTGAATCGGGCACCTGTTGGTTTTAGCCTTTTTATGTTCATCTCTTCTGTTTGGCTCTTGACTCAATAAGTTTCCTTTAGTCAGGACTAAACAATTTGACCTTGATGGGGGGGTGACCACTCAGCCCCTATGGCTCATTTCATTTGGGAATTCCCCTGCCGCACCCCTCCCCTTCCTCTTCTTCATACACGCACGGGGCACCTGAACCCTCAGTCAGCAGGAGTGCCTGCAGCTGCAGGGGCGCTAACTTGCTGTTTCCAATCGAGACGCTGTCATATGACAGATAATAGAAAACCTCGGTGCGGCTTGTGCGCCCCTTTTGTGTCATGAAAAAATGCCGACCCGGGCAACTGCCCTGTCTGCCCGTGCCTAAAACCGCTACTGCTGGCCACCCTATGGAGGGAACTCATTTCAGCCGCTTGTATTCGCGATCTCGTTCTTTCGGCCATTACCCAAAGCTCATGACCATAGATGAGGATTGGGATGTAGATCGACCGGTAAATCGAGAGCCTGGCTTTCTTGCTCAGCTCCCCCTTCACCACGACAGATCGGCTCAGGGTCCGCATCACTGCAGACGCCGAACCAATCCGCCTGTCGATCTCCCGATCCCTCCTACCCTCACTCGTGAACAAGATCCCGAGATACTTAAACTCCTCCACTTGAGGTAGGACCTCTCTCCCGACCCAGAGTTGGCAAGCCCGTTCGAGAACCATGGTCTCAGATTTGGAGGTGCTGATCCCCATCCCAGCCGCTTCACACTCAGCCACGAACCTACCCAGCAAGAGCTGAAGGTCAGAGCTGGATGAAGCCAGGAGGACCACATCATCCGCAAAAAGCAGAGACGAGATTCTCCTGCCACCAAACTCGACACACTCCACACCACGGCTGCGTCTAGAAATTCTGTCCATAAAGATTATGAACAGAACCAGTGACAAAGGGCAGCCCTGGCGGAGTCCAACCCTCACTGGGAACAGGTCCGAATTACTACTGGCTATGCGGACCAAACTCACGCTCCTCTGGTAAAGGAACTGAATGGCCCTTAACAAAAGGCCACCCACCCCATACTCCTGGAGCATCCCCCATAGGGTGCCTCTGGGGACACGGTCATAAGCCTTCTCCAAATCCAGAAAACACATGTGGATTGGTTGGGCAAGCTCCCATGCCCCCTCCGTCACCCTTGCAAGGGTATAGAGCTGGTCCACAGTTCCACGACAAGGACAAAAACCACATTGCTCCTCCTTAATCTGAGATTCAACTATCAATCGGACTTGGAGTAGACCTTTCCAGGGAGGCTGAGGAGTGTGATCCTCTATAGATGGAACACACCCTCTGGTCACCCTTCTTAAATATGGGGACCACACCCCGGTCTGCCACTCCACAGGAACTGCCCCCGATGACCACGCAATGTTGCAGAGACGTGTCAACCACGACAGCCCTACCACATCCATAGCCTTGAGATACCCTGGACAAATCTCATCCACCCCTGGGGCTCCGCTGCTGTGTAGTTGTTTGACTACTTCAGCAACTTCTGCCCCAGAGATTGGACAGTCCATCCCCAGGTCTCCCGGCTCTGGCTCCTCCTCGGAATGCGCATTGGTGGGATTGAGGAACTCCTCAAAGTATTCCTTCCACCGCCCGACTATAGCCCCAGTTGACGTCAGCAGCTCCCCATTCCCACTGTTAACAGTGTGACTGTGTTGCTGCCTCCCTCTCCTGAGGCGCCAGACAGTTTTCCAGAACCTCTTTGGCGCCAATCGAGTCTTTCTCCATGGCCTCACCAAACTCTTCCCACGCCCGAGATTTTGCCTCGGCAACTGCCACTGCTGCGCCCTGCCTGGCTATCTGGTACCCGTCTGCTGCCTCGGGAGACCCACACACCAGCCACGCCCTGTAGGCCTCCTTCTTCAGCCTGATGGCTGCCCGAGCCTCTGGTGTCCACCAGCGGGTACGGAGGTTGCCACCACGACTGGCACCGGCCACCTTGCGACCACAGCTAGCAACAGCCGCCTCAACAATCGCAGAGTGGAACAAGGCCCACTCTGAGTCGATGTCCCCCACTGCTTGACAGATTCTTCTGCCAAGCATTCCCAGCAGACCCTCACTATGCGTTTTGGTCTGCCTGGTCTATGCGACATCTTCCCCTGCCATCTCATCCAACTCACCTCCAGGTGGTGATCAGTTGGCATTTCCGCTTCTGTTTTCACTCAGGTGTCCAAAACATACGGTTGCAGGTCAGATGATACTACTACAAAGTCTATTGACCTGCAACCTAGGCTGCCCTGGTACCAAGTGTACTGATGGGCATCCTTATGTTCGAACATGGTGTTCGTTATGGCCAAACTGTGGCTTGCACAGAAGTCCAATAACGAAACAAAACTTTCGGATCAGGCTGGCCGTTCCTCCCAATCACACCCTTCCAGGTCATGCTGTCATTGCCCACATGAGCATTGAAGTCCCCCAGCAGGACAATGCAGTCCCCTGATGGAGCACTATCTAGCACTTGTCCCAGGGACTCCAAAAAGGGAGGGTAATCTGAACTGATATTTGGCGCATAAGCACAAACAACAGTCAGGACCCGTTCCCCGACCCGAAGGCACAGGGGAACGGGTCTCCCTCTCATCCCCCGGGGTAAACCCCAACACACAGCCAGAGAGTCTTGGGGCTAACGAAAAGCCAACCCCAGCCCTCCGCTTCTCACCCGAAGCAACTCCACCAAAGGAGGGTGTCCAACCCCTCTCAAAGACTTGGGTTCCAGAGCCAATGTTATGTGTCGAGGTGAGTCCGACTATATCTAGCCGGTACCGCTCAACCTCTGCCACAAGCTCCTGCTCCTTCCCCGCCAGCGAGGTGACGTTCCATGTCCCAATAACCAGTTTCCTTGTCGGGGGATCGGACCGCCAAGGCTCCCACCTCGGTCTGCCACCCGATCCACACTGCATGGGACCCTTCATGTTCCTCCTGCGGGTGGTGGGTCCATAGTTGGATGAGCCTATGTATCCGGTTCGGGCTGGGCCCGGCCAGGCCCCATGGGCGAAAGCCCGGCCACCAGGCGCTCGCTCATGGGCCCCAACCCCAGGCCTGGCTCTAGGGTGGGACCCCGGTAACCCTCCCGGCCGGGTACTCCGTCTCTTTGTTTTTACGTCCATGTTTATGTTTATTTATTTCACAGACACTTTTATCCAAAGCGACTTACAATTTTTTTATAACCTATAGGGCATGTTGTGATCTGTGGGGGAAACCGGAGTACCCGGAGGAAACCCACGCATGCATGGGGAGAACATGCAACTCCACGCAGAAAGGCCGCAGCTGAGTTTCGAACCTGAAACCTTCGTGCTGCGAGGCAACAGTCCTAACCACTGCGCCACCATGCAGCCCATGCCCACGTCTATGAAAGATCCAGACCGTTCTTTGTCTCACCCTTCACCTAAGATCCATTTGTCATGGAAGACCCTACCAGGGGCACAAAATGCCCCAGACAACATAGCTCCTAGGATCAATAGGGCACTCAAACTCCTCCACCACGATAAGGTGACGGTTCAAGGAGCAGAGAATATAAAATTAGTAGTTTAAATGTATTTATTTATTTATTTTCTTGTTTATTTTGATGTGTTGGAATGTCACAATGTCCCACAACACATCTTGAGTTGAGTTTAGCTTCTCCTGTTAGCAGGACTCTCGTTTCATATTTTGTCTGATTGTGACTCTGACACCATTATTCCTTGTCCTGAGACATGTTGTGGGTCTGTAGGTGCAGCAGGTGAAGCCCATTGTGGTTGGAGACATTGTGGCTGCTCCATACCGAGACCATGACACATGGAACAGGGCCAGGGTCCTGGGAATCCTAGGCTCCAACCTTGTGGACCTGTACTATGTGGACTTTGGGGACAATGGGGAGCTGCCTCCTGCTAGCCTGAGACATTTGAGGTAAGGCATGTCACAGTGGAGCATTTCTGTTAAGAGCCATGACACTACATTTGGAGACAATGACTCAGCAGATTTTTACTGGACTGGTCAGCAGCCAACAGCTGTTTGGACACAAGTTGTTTTTGTTTAGGTAATGTCTTCTGCTAGTCCTGAAAATGTTGCTGCTGAGGGAGAAAAACCCATGGTCCCAGAAGTAAACTCAGAACATCTGGTGTAGTGGTACCACTGGTTCTGCTGTTCAGTACCACTCCACAGCCTTGGTTTCCTGGTGGTGACCCACCATATTTATGTACACTGCCTGGTTACATTCATCCCCACCAAAGGAAGATATTGATGGCTTTAAAGGTGAGAAGAAGGATTTTGAATTCATTGCATTGCTTAACAGGAAGGCTGTGGAGCTGCTGGAGGCAGGTGGAAGTAGGCAGCCCGAGTGATGCTACTGATGTGGCAGGGAAATGAAAGAGAGTTGGCTAGGATGACACCCAGATTCTTCGCCTGATGGGAAGGAGAAAAAGAGGAGGCACCAACAGTGCCTTAAGTGAAGAACTGGGAGCTTTGGTCAAGTTGGATTTGGTGCCAACTGAAAGGATTTCCATTCAGTCACTGCTGAGTTTAAGAACATTTGTGGTGAACCAATATTTAATTTCAGATATACAGGAAGAGAGGTAGGGGCATAAATGGAGATTGAGGTCTTAGGGACAAGTAGAGCTGGGTGTCGTCAGCAACAGTGAAAATGGATGTTGACCAAGTAGAAGAAAGTAGATATGAAAAGGGGCCCTAGAACCAAACCTTGAGGCACACCTTTGACTACTGGGTAGGGGTCTGATCTGAAGGATCTGAGTTAAATGATAAATGACCCGCACTTGTATAGCGCCTCTCAGAGTAAGGACTCTAAAGCGCTTTACACTACAGTGTATCATTCATCCATTCACACACACATTCACACACTGATGGGGATGAGCTACGGTGTAGCCACAGCTGCCCTGGGGCGCACTGACAGAGGCGAGGCTGCCGAACAATGGCGCCACCGGTCCCTCCGACCACCACCAGCAGGCAAGGTGGTGACGTTAAGTGTCTTTCCCAAGGACACAACAGCAGAATTCGCTGTCCGGAGCTGGGATCGAACCTGCAACCTTCCACTTACTGGACAACCCGCTCAACCTGTTGAGCTACTGCTGCCCCGAGTTGTATGAATTGTGAACAGCCTGAGAGACAGGGGTGGAACCAGCCAAGTGTGAGACAGGAAATGCCAATAGATGAAAGATTGTTAAGAAGAACTGAATGAAAAACAATATAGAAAGCTGCGCTCAGATCAAGGAGGATGAGGATGGAAAGTACACCTGAATCAGCAGCAGTCAGGAGGTCATTCGTGATTTTTAAGACAGCAGTTTCTGTACTGTGACTGGGGCGAAAACCAGTCTGAAAGCGTTCATAAAGAGTATGTTTTAAGTGAGAGTGGAGCTAAGAGGAAACAACTCTCTCCAGAATTTTGTCTAGTGATGATAGATGACAGTGGTGTCTGACAACTGCACAAAGCCTTTTCCAGCACATCCCAAAGATTCTGAATGGGGTTAAAGTCTGGACTCTGTGATGGACAATCCATGTGTGAAAATTATATCTCATGCTCCTTGAACCACTCTCTCTATTTGAGTCCAATGAATCCTGGCATTGTCATCTTGGAATATGGGTGTGCCCTCTGGGAGGATGGAATAACCTGGTCATTCAAGATATTCAGGTAGTCAGCTGACCTCATTCTTGGAGCACTTCCTGTAGCTGAACCTAGACCTGACCACCTGCAGCAAGCCCAGATCATAGCACTGCCGTATAGTAGGCACTAGGCATGATGGGTGCATCACATCATCTGCCTCTCCTTACCCTGACGCACCATCACTCTGGAACAGGGTCCATCTGGACTCATCAGACCAATTTTAATAAAGCGTTGGACAGTTCTTAACCCACTTTTAGTCGTTTCTTACTGAGCCCGTCTGGTGACATTGAGGAAAACAAATTAACTTGTGGCCACGAGATATTAATGCATGAGGGGTGTGTTCCAGAGATCGGCTTTCCTGAAAGGATCTCATCTTAAAAGCCCCCAAATCGCAGGTCACCATGACAACCGAGATGGAAATCAGGCACTGGCTCGTGACGTATAAGTACGAAAAAGTGTTGTATTGCTTTTTAGCTGCACCACGCACCGATCAACAAATATAGATGAATTAAAAACAATTGAAAGTGGCCAGATGGAGCCTAAGATAATATTCTATGTGCACAGGGAGAGATTGTTGACTTTTCCAGATCTTATGGGAACATTTAATTTAACCCAAAAGGGTTTTAGACAGGAACTATTTTTCATATCAAACAAATATCAGTCCGCCTGTCGGCTAACCCCCGCTGGAATGAGCAAATGTTCTGTCAGAACTCCGACAGGTGCACCTCTGACCATTATGCGCAGTATTTTGTCCACAAAGTAATACTATACCACACCAACTTTATTTATGAAGCACATTTAAAAACAGCATGGCAGCTGACCAAAGTGCTGTACAGATAAAAAGTAAAACACAACATAAAAACACAATCAATAATAAAAGTACACAACAAAGCAGTAAAATCACAGTCAATAAGAGAATCAATAATAAAAATAACTCATAAAAGTCATGGGTTTCAAAATGCCTGGTCGTAAAAGTGGACCTTAAGCAGTGATTTGAAATGGGGGAGGGATGGTGCCAGCCTCACTGGGAGCAAGAGCATTCCAGAGGGACAAAAGCACGCTGCCCCCGCGTTTTGTGTTTCATTGTGGGAACGTGAAGCAGCAATCAGCAGATCTCAGCGCCCGGTTTGGCACATAACGAGCCACAATGTCAGACAGGTAATCCGGTGCCAGGCTATTCAGGGCCTTAAAAACAACGGTCAGAATATTTAGCTTCACTCTGAAGTTTACGGGTAGCCAATGGAGCACCGCCAGTACAGGTGTAAGATGGTCACGTCTACAGGTGTTTGTCAGAATGATGGACTACAGTGAAAGTAGCTTGTATGAAGGCAGTGAATCATGGAGCTGTCCTGTCCAGCATGTTGAACACCCAGTTTGCACACATTACAGGTGTCTGTAGCTCTGCCTTTGCTGTCCGGTTTAAACACCACCAAGCTGCAGATGTTTCAGCTCTCCTGAGGAGACACATTAGCTCTGTGTTAGCTGGCTTGCTAACAGCGGCACTTGGTGTCTGAGTCCTTGCCTGCCATAAATTGTGACGTTACTGTGTTGTTTTCGTACAACAAAGCAGCAACAACCTGGAGCTCAATGCTCAGAAGACAGTGGAGATGATTGTGGACTTCAGGAAAGTCACCGCCCCATCTCTCCCCCTCATCCTGACGGACACCCCCGTCACCACTGTGGACTCCTTCCGCTTCCTCGGAACCACCATCACACATGACCTTAGGTGGGAGCCATCCATCAGCTCCCTGCTCAAAAAGGCCCAGCAGAGGATGTACTTTCTGCGGCAGTTGAAAAAGGCCAAGCTGCCGGCCCAGATGATGGTGCAGTTTTACACGGCCATCATCGAGTCCATCCTCACCTCCTCCATCGCTGTGTGGTACGCTGGAGCCACGGTGAGGGACAAACATAGACTGCAGCACATTGTGCGCTCTGCTGAGAAGGTGATTGGCTGCAGCCTTCCATCTCTCCAGGACCTGCACGTCTCCAGAACTCGGAGGCATGCAGGTCGGATAGCAGCTGACCCTTCTCACCCGGGACACACACTTTTTGAGCCGCTTCCCTCAGGCAGGAGGTTACGGTCCATCCGGACCAGAACCTCCCGCCATAAGAACAGCTTCTTTCCATCTGCCGTTAGACTTGTGAACAGCTTATAAACACACAACCATGCTCGTCTTCGGTACTCGACACAACGTCACGTTATCGGACATGTTACTATTACCTGCCATTTTTATAGCTGAAAGTTTTATTCTAGTTTTTTTTTATTATATTTTATTCTATTTTTAATTATATTATTCATGTTATATGTAGCACATTAGTACCGAAGCAAGTTCCTAGTTTGTGAATTGTTTGTTCACTGACAATGGCAACAAACCTATTCTGATTCTGATTCTGATCTGAAATAAATATTACTGATGTAGAGGGATTTACTGAGATTAAAGCTCAGCCATTTTTATTCAATGTGAACATCTCCATCTCAGGATGAACTTAAAAAGTCATGTTTGTTGTTTTAAAAGGTTAAATCATTGGCAGTGAACAGTTGAATTTAAAATGACGACTTTAGTTGTCAATGGCAGTGAATGAGTTAATAATTCATAGGAACGCATGGATAACTTGTGGGAACTCATTAATAACTCGTGGGAACTTTCTACACTTTATTCTTAACATTTAATTTTTGCATTATAAATTGAGGAATGTTATTTTTTGAATAAACTTGTTCAATAAATTGGTGTTTTTAAATAGTATCGAATCGAGTTTGAAATTTTAGTATTATGACAACCCTAGTAAGAAGTCATTAATAACTTGTGGGAACTCAATAACTCTTGGTAACTTATTAAAAACTCGTAAGATCTCATCAATAACTCGGGAACTCATTAATAACTTGTGGGAACTCATTAATAACTCGTGAGAATGCATTAATAACTCGTGGGAACTCATTAATAACTCATCGGAACTCATTAATAACTTGTGAGAATGCATTAATAACTCGTGGGAACTCATTAATAACTCAGGAGAACTCATTAATAACTCGGGAGAACGCATTAATAACTTGTGGGAACTCATTAATAACTTGTGGGAACTCATTAATAACTCGTGGGAACTTTCTACACTTTATTCTTAACATTTAATGTTTGCATTATAAATTGAGGAATGTTATTTTTTGAATAAACTTGTTCAATAAATTGGTGTTTTTAAATAGTATCGAAATTGAGTATCGAGTTTTTCTTTCAAGTATCGAATCGAGTTTGAAATTTTAGTATTATGACAACCCTAGTAAGAAGTCATTAATAACTTGTGGGAACTCAATAACTCTTGGTAACTTATTAAAAACTCGTAAGATCTCATCAATAACTCGGGAACTCATTAATAACTTGTGGGAACTCATTAATAACTCGTGAGAATGCATTAATAACTCGTGGGAACTCATTAATAACTCATCGGAACTCATTAATAACTCGTGAGAATGCATTAATAACTCGTGGGAACTCATTAATAACTCAGGAGAACTCATTAATAACTCGGGAGAACGCATTAATAACTTGTGGGAACTCATTAATAACTTGTGGGAACTCATTAATAACTCGTGAGAATGCATTAATAACTCGTGGGAACTCATTAATAACTCAGGAGAACTCATTAATAACTCGGGAGAACGCATTAATAACTTGTGGGAACTCATTAATAACTTGTGAGAACTCATTAATAACTTGTGGGAACTCATTAATAACTCGGGAGAACTCATTAATAACTTGTGGGAACTCATTAATAACTCGGGAGAACTCATTAATAACTTGTGGGAACTCATTAATAACTCGGGAGAACTCATTAATAACTCGGGAGAACGCATTAATAACTTTTGGGAACTCATTAATAACTCGGGAGAACGCATTAATAACTTGTGGGAACTCATTAATAACTTGTGAGAATGTGAATGCAATAATAACTCATGAGAATGCATTAATAACTCATAGGAATGCATTAATAACTTGTGGGAACACATTAATAACTCGTAGGGACTCATTAATATCTTGTGAGAATGCATTAATCACTTGTGGGAACGCATTAATAACTTGTGGGAACACATTAATAACTCGGGAGAACTCATTAATAACTCGGGAGAACGCATTAATAACTTGTGGGAACACATTAATAACTCGGGAGAACTCATTAATAACTCGGGAGAACGCATTAATAACTTGTGGGAACTCATTAATAACTTGTGAGAATGTGAATGCAATAAGAACTCATGAGAATGCATTAATAACTTGTGGGAACACATTAATAATTCGTAGGGACTCATTAATAACTTGTGAGAATGCATTAATCACTTGTGGGAACGCATTAATAACTTGTGGGAACACATTAATAACTTGTGGGAACTCATTAATAACTTGTGAGAATGTGAATGCAATAATAACTCATGAGAATGCATTAATAACTTGTGGGAACACATTAATAACTCGTAGGGACTCATTAATAACTTGTGAGAATGCATTAATCACTTGTGGGAACGCATTAATAACTTGTGGGAACACATTAATAACTTGTGGGAACTCATTGATAACTTGTGAGAATGTGAATGCAATAATAACTCATGAGAATGCATTAATAACTCATAGGAATGCATTAATAACTTGTGGGAACACATTAATAACTCGTAGGGACTCATTAATATCTTGTGAGAATGCATTAATCACTTGTGGGAACGCATTAATAACTTGTGGGAACACATTAATAACTCGGGAGAACTCATTAATAACTCGGGAGAACGCATTAATAACTTGTGGGAACACATTAATAACTCGGGAGAACGCATTAATAACTTGTGGGAACTCATTAATAACTTGTGAGAATGTGAATGCAATAATAACTCATGAGAATGCATTAATAACTTGTGGGAACACATTAATAACTCGTAGGGACTCATTAATAACTTGTGAGAATGCATTAATCACTTGTGGGAACGCATTAATAACTTGTGGGAACACATTAATAACTTGTGGGAACTCATTAATAACTTGTGAGAAAGTGAATGCAATAATAACTCATGAGAATGCATTAATAACTTGTGGGAACACATTAATAACTCGTAGGGACTCATTAATAACTTGTGAGAATGCATTAATCACTTGTGGGAACGCATTAATAACTTGTGGGAACACATTAATAACTTGTGGGAACTCATTAATAACTTGTGGGAACACATTAATAACTTGTGGGAACTCATTAATAACTTGTGAGAATGTGAATGCAATAATAACTCATGAGAATGCATTAATAACTTGTGGGAACACATTAATAACTTGTGGGAACTCATTAATAACTTGTGGGAACACATTAATAACTCGTAGGGACTCATTAATAACTTGTGAGAATGCATTAATCACTTGTGGGAACGCATTAATAACTTGTGGTAACTCATTAATAACTTGTGGGAACACATTAATAACTCGTAGGGACTCATTAATAACTTGTGAGAATGCATTAATCACTTGTGGGAACACATTAATAACTTGTGGGAACTCATTAATAACTTGTGGGAACACATTAATAACTCGTAGGGACTCATTAATAACTTGTGAGAATGCATTAATCACTTGTGGGAACGCATTAATAACTTGTGGGAACACATTAATAACTTGTGGGAACTCATTAATAACTTGTGGGAACACATTAATAACTTGTGGGAACTCATTAATAACTTGTGAGAATGTGAATGCAATAATAACTCATGAGAATGCATTAATAACTTGTGGGAACACATTAATAACTTGTGGGAACTCATTAATAACTTGTGAGAATGTGAGTGCAATAATAACTCATGAGAATGCATTAATAACTTGTGGGAACACATTAATAACTTGTGGGAACTCATTAATAACTTGTGGGAACACATTAATAACTCGTAGGGACTCATTAATAACTTGTGAGAATGCATTAATCACTTGTGGGAACACATTAATAACTTGTGGGAACTCATTAATAACTTGTGGGAACACATTAATAACTCGTCGGGACTCATTAATAACTTGTGAGAATGCATTAATCACTTGTGGGAACGCATTAATAACTTGTGGGAACACATTAATAACTTGTGGGAACTCATTAATAACTTGTGGGAACACATTAATAACTTGTGGGAACTCATTAATAACTTGTGAGAATGTGAATGCAATAATAACTCATGAGAATGCATTAATAACTTGTGGGAACACATTAATAACTTGTGGGAACTCATTAATAACTTGTGAGAATGTGAATGCAATAATAACTCATAGGAATGCATTAATAACTTGTGGGAACGCATTAATAACTTGTGGGAACACATTAATAACTGGTGGGAACTCATTAATAACTTGTGAGAATGTGAATGCAATAATAACTCATGAGAATGCATTAATAACTTGTGGGAACACATTAATAACTTGTGGGAACTCATTAATAACTTGTGGAAACACATTAATAACTCGTAGGGACTCATTAATAACTTGTGAGAATGCATTAATCACTTGTGGGAACACATTAATAACTTGTGGGAACTCATTAATAACTTGTGGGAACACATTAAAAACTCGTCGGGACTCATTAATAACTTGTGAGAATGCATTAATCACTTGTGGGAACGCATTAATAACTTGTGGGAACACATTAATAACTTGTGGGAACTCATTAATAACTTGTGGGAACACATTAATAACTTGTGGGAACTCATTAATAACTTGTGAGAATGTGAATGCAATAATAACTCATGAGAATGCATTAATAACTTGTGGGAACACATTAATAACTTGTGGGAACTCATTAATAACTTGTGGGAACACATTAATAACTTGTGGGAACTCATTAATAACTTGTGAGAATGTGAATGCAATAATAACTCATGAGAATGCATTAATAACTTGTGGGAACACATTAATAACTCGCAGGAACTCATTAATAACTTGTGAGAATGCATTAATCACTTGTGGGAACTCATTAATAACTCGTGGCCACAAGTTAATGTTTTCCCTCAGTGTCCCCAGATGGGCACCGTAGTTTCTGCATCTCCTTAGATGTTTTCTCTGCTTAATGCCAATGATAGTCACATAGACTAACATCTTTTCCACGACCACCAGCGGTGTCTTTCCATGTGGTTGTTGAAGAAACGAGAAGCACCTCATGCACCACTTGGTTAAGTAAGTTGTAATGTAATGTAAGCAGTAATTATCCAATAAGAGGCTCCTACCAAGCTTAGGTGGAGATCAGTGTAGCTTCCTGCTTTAGCCTGTAGGTCCACCTGATTCAGATTCATGCAGAAGTCATTAACAGACATCTGTATAGTGGTGAGATGCTGGTGGTTTGGCAGCACAGAAGTACACACATTTGTCTGAAATAAGACATTTTTGTGCATTTACTTTGTTCTCGTTCCAGGAGCGATTTCCTCAGTTTACCATTCCAAGCTATTGAGTGCAGCCTGGCTGGACTGATGCCTAAAGGTAAGCCCTGAACCATCCTTTCATCTCACTGACACACAACTGGCAAGATAAACTTTAGATAATGTACTGGGGTAACGTTACATCCTTGAAGGAGTCCGTATCTCCTCATCCCAGATCTTTTAGCTCAGAACATCTGATGCAGAAACAGGATAGCTGTTATCTTATATCATTTAGTTGTGGTGGATGTCTTGTATCAAATCCACTCCTGAGGTGAATCCACTGTAGACGTTCATCCAGTAAAGACTTCCAATGAGTTGGATTGAAGTCTGTTTAGTGGTTGAAGAGGTATTGGTCAACAGTGGACCCCAGTGGGTGTGTGGTCATTAGAGGTCAGTTCCAGACATTGTGGGTTAACTGGACATTTGTTGGTGGTGACCTAGGGGAGGTCTGGACTGAAGCAGCTCTGGATGACTTTGAGCGGCTGACACATTGTGCCCGTTGGAGACCCCTTCAAGCTAAACTTTACAGTTACTCCCACTCCGAGGTGTCCTCCTGGCCTAGTGTCAGGCTGTACGACTACAGCGAGGGAAAGGTAAGACTACTTTTATCTACAGTACTTGCTTCCACACATCTTCTATTAAAATCACAAACACACCAACCCTGTCCACTGCAGACTGTGGACATCTGTGAGGAGCTCATACGGCTGGGCCATGCTGTCAGCTGTCAGGAAACACTGAATGGAAGAGCAGAGGAGCACCATCTGAGTAACCTACAAAGAATGTTGGTGAGTGTCTGGAACATAGGATTTAAATGTTGGAGATCGTCAGAGACAAGCAGGTTCATTCAGAAGTAGACCTCCTACCGGACAGCCACCATGTAGCCACGTTAACTCTGCTGTTCAAGCCAGAACTAGCCTACCAGCATCCATCCATTCATTTTAAGTTGTTTAAAGGTGTGGAACACTGAAAAAACAGGTTTTAATGATTATTTCTGAGTGCTTCATGCAGGCTGAACATTAAATAAGTTTATTTATAAAGCTCCAGATCAGGACCAGAGCCGTCTCAAGGACCTTCACACAGTAAACACTCCACTACAGGTCAGGTCACAGAAAACTCCCTTTTAACAGGAAGAAACCTCCAGAGGATCCTGGCTCAGTAGAAGCAGCCGTCCTCCACGACTCACTGGGGATGGAGAAGACACACACGCACACACACACACACACACACACACACACACACACACACACACACACACACACACACACACACCTTCCTCCTGCATTAGTTTCTGATAGAAAACAGACGGTGAAACTCTAGGATTAGAGGGTTAGGGTTAAGCCTGACAGATCAAAGTCACCCTGTCACTAACATTCATGGACTCACCCATCTGGACTCACGACGGGGAAGGCTGTTGTTGGTTTAGCGTCCAGGAAACACCAGAGCACATCTCAGCTATTAGAAGCAAACTGCAGAACTCCTCCAGGCTTGTGTTATTTGTGGCGATAAAACATCAACGTCCATCCATCCATCCATCCATTTTCATCCGCTTATCCGGAGTCGGGTCGCGGGGGCAGTAGCCTAAGGCGAGAGGCCCAGACTTCCCTCTCCCCAGCCACTTGGACCAGCTCCTCCGGGGGAATCCCAAGGCGTTCCCTGGCCAGGTGAGAGACATAGTCCCTCCACCGTGTCCTGGGTCTACCTTTAGGTCTCCTCCCGGTTGGACGTGCCTGGAAAACCTCACCAGGGAGGCGTCCAGGAGGCATCCTGACCAGATGCCCGAGCCACCTCAACTGGCTCCTCTCAATGTGCAGGAGCAGCGGGTCTACTCCGAGCCCCTCCCAAATGACGGAGCTTCTCACCTGTAATGAATTAGATTACGTGTTATTTAATGAGCCATAAGGCGTGGGATTCCATAGGAAATATGAAATCCACCTTACGGATCTGTGAGTCACTTAAACCAGAAGATTGGATCTTTTTATTGCAGGGATTAGATAACAGCTTCGTATTCACTCAGAGACAACAGAATAGAGAGAGTCAAGTTTAAAAGTTAAGAATTTTATTACTAACAAATTAAACTAGCCTGACTTTAAACACTACATGTATGGTGTAACTATGGTGGATGAGGCGGGGGATGGATGACATGTGATGTTAATCAGAACCAGCAAATCCGAAGAAGCGATTGGTTCTGACGGGAACTGAAGGTGATGTCTTCACAGTAAGCTTTGGTTAGGAGGTCCATAAACACATGAGACACCATTATGTCGGTCTTCCTACCCTTCAGGAAGTCCTCTGTAGATCAGGAATATCGAGGTCCAGCTTAACCCTCTTTGGAACCGAGCCGGTAGAAAAAGCCGCGGGTCCGATCAGACCAGTCTTTGTTACTTCCAGGTACACGACTGTTCGTTGGTGTCTGGTGAGACCCAAGCCTGGGTCTTGATGGTTCAGCTTTTGTTCTGAAAGGAACCGTTGCCGTAGTTGGTACAGCAACGAATGTTTCTTTTCAGCTTGTCGTTGTTCTTTCGGTTGAAGAGTTTAGATCAGGATTGGCCACTCCGTCACTTTCTCAGGAACGCTTTGAGCTGGCGTTAGAGATGACGTGGCATAGTTTTATACCTCGGATGTTTTGGTTTATGGTCGAATGAAAATTTACCAAACACCATCAAAACCACGCCTCCGTCAGATCTGTCAGATTCTGATTGGATCAGTGAAAGTAATGTGTCATGTCTTTTAACGCTACGTGAAATAAGTCCTGTTGGAACACTTAAAGTCATAGTACCTTTACAGTATATTCTAGGATTATAATAAAGTACTTAATATTTTGATTTCACAGATCGGTCACATCTTATTCATTGACTAACACTTTGATGGATTAGTTTTATTAAAATAGAGTTCTTTGATTAATTAAAAGAAAATAGTTCATTCTTCATTCTTCTGTTGAGCTGAAAATAAGCAGGTTAGAAGGAATGCATGAGACCTTGAGACCATATCTCATGCAGACTAGTCCTGTGTCAGAGGAGGGAAAAAACAGTCATTCTGTTCCGATACACACCCTATCTCTAAAGGAGAGCCCAGCCATCCTGCGGAGAAAACTCTTTTTGGCCGCTTGTATCCACGATCTCGTTCTTTCAGACACTACCCAAAGCTCATGACCATAGGTGAGGGTAGGAACGTAGATCCACCGGTAAATTGAGAGCTTTGCCTTCTGACTCAGCTCTCTCTTCACCACGACAGACCGGTACAACGCCCGCATCACTGCAGATGCAGCACCAATCCACCTATCGATCTCACGCTCCAGTTTTCCCTCACTCGTGAACAAGACCCCGAGATACTTCAACTCCTCCACTTGGGGCAGGACCTCATCCTGCCCCAAGTGGAGGAGTGCATCAACGTTGCAGAGCAAACAGTCAGTGGTAGAGTCACATTGCTGTTAGCCAATCAGTGGAGAGATGTCCACTTATCAGGAAATAAGACTTAAAATCCTGCCACCTGAAGCTCCTTTCTCATCTGGATGAATTCTCCATGCTGAAACAGGCACTTCTCATCTCTTTTGTCCCCCAGAGTATGACTTACAGGGCATTCATTCCTACACTGTAAAGCTGCATAAATTGACTGAACTCACAACTTTTGAGGAAAAAGATTACATTAAGTAGGGGTGGGACTCGATTAAAAAATGTAATCTAATAATTTAGAGGCTTTAAAATGAATAATCTTAATCATATTTTAGTAATTTAAGAAAATTTGCCCCAAAGCTATTTTGAAAATAAAAATAATGAGGCAGGGAATCAAACATTAGACATGGATATTATTATTGATGTAATTAAATGTCTAAAAGGGGACGGGCCAAAGGGGTCGGGTGCAGTGTGTGACGGGTGGTAGTCGAGGGCGGGGACCTTGGCAGTCTGATCCTCGGCTACAGAAGCTGGCTCTTGGCACATGGAACGTCACCTCCCTGGTGGGGAAGCCTGAGTGAGCATGTGAGGTTGAGAGGTTCTGACTAGATATAGTCGGACTCACCTCAATGCATGTCTCTGGCTCACGAACCAGTTTCCTTGAGAGGGGTTGGACTTTCTACTGCTCTGGAGCAAGCCCCCACAATGCGGGTGAAAAATTGAGGCCAACACGGAAATGAAATAAATTGCAGTTCCACCCTCATCCACTAGGGGCTGGTGTCAGAAGCGAGCAAATCCTCATTGACTCCCATGTTAAAAATACCAATTTTACAGCAGAAATAAACATGTTTACAGCCTGGTACCAGAACATGTTTTAGGTTTAAATGATCTAGTTTACACTCATGACAACTCTGAGGGGGTGAATGTTTTTCTCACTCTTCTGTTTAAGTGTATTAAAAGCCTAAAATTCTGTATAATTAATGAGCATCAGACCCACGTGACCACAGAGCTAGCTCCGTGGAAAGGCCTCAGTAGAGCCTCGGTCTGGCCTGGAAACTGCTCCGGGATTTTGAGTCTCTGTGTGTGTGTATTCTTGTTTGGATATTATTTGTGCAATTGTTGGACAAAATGACTTGCTGTGGCATTAATTGCACTAATAGAGCGTCCAAGGAGTCTCCACTTCATTTTTTTCGGTAAGTAAAATTATATTTACCGTAAATCCTCTAATACAGGCCCGGGCCTGTATTTGACTCAAGCTCATCAAGCTCCAGGCCTTTATTGGAAGGAGGGCCAGAATCAGAGGCAGGCCTCTATTTCTATTTGAGCAAAATGAACTAATGGTTCGCTGGAGTTTTTGACAATTAAAATTGCGCCCACATTTTCAAAGTTAAACACATTTCTTTTAACAACGGTAGTTTCTGCTTCAGCCCTCTCCCCCCTCCCCCTGCTTCAGCCCTCTCCCCCCTCCCCCTGCTTCAGCCCTCTCCCCCTCCCCCTGCTTCAGCCCTCTCCCCCCTCCCCCTGCTTCAGCCCTCTCCCCCCTCCCCCTGCTTCAGCCCTCTCCCCCCTCCCCCTGCTTCAGCCCTCTCCCCCTCCCCCTGCTTCAGTCCTCTCCCCCCTCCCCCTGCTTTAGCCCTCTCCCCCCTCCCCCTGCTTCAGCCCTCTCCCCCCTCCCCCTGCGCAGCGGCCACAAACTCACTGATGCGCCTGCAGCCTCTCAGAGTTCCTGCTGCTCTAAACATTAAAATAATTATTTCATTTTCTGTTCCTCACTTCTGATTACCTTCAGTGGTGTCTGTTTGTTGCAACCAGCAGGTACAAAAACTAACTTGTTTTTATTTGACTATTTTCCTGTCCTGCCTGTTTATTATCTTCCTGCATCTCCTCTCAGTCCTAAAGAGAAACTGCTACCTGGGTTCATATATATTCACCTCATGAGTTACCTTTGAACTGCAGTTCTAAAAGATCTACCGACCGCTAAAACAGCGGAGCGCTCGCTGCTTGGCGGCCGCATCAGTGATCGGTGCATCGGAGGACAAGGTGATGCACCCCGCTCCACAGCAGCGAAACACATCAGGCGCAAATAAAAGACAGAAAACATTAAAGGAAATGAACCGACATGAATGATCGCGTGTCAGTACCGACGCTACAGCTCGTTGCCCCCCCGAGCACAGGAGCTTGTCACCTGCTGACAGCAGGCTGCTGTCTTTTCCAAGGGCTGCATCTTGCCGGTCATTATCACGTGACAGCGACTAGTCGATGACAGGCATAACAAGTCACTATAGTGAAGTCGACTTGTTCATACAACCCCTTTAATGCTCCCCCGTGTTCTGCAGCGCACGTTCTCTTTGAACTTGATATCAAATTTTCGCCTCCTCTTCGTCTCCGCACGGTTAAAGTTACCCTCGCGGTCTATCACTGGCAAATCAAAAGTGAGACGATGACACAACCGCCCCCCGTACTTCCTTGTTACCACATTCCACCCGGCCACAATAAAAAACGGCCTTTATTCACCCCCGCCGACTCCGACACCGGCCAAAATTGGAGACCCGGCCTTTAATTGAATACCGGCCTGTATTGGAGGATTTACGGTATGTATTTTAGGTCACTGCCGAGCTGAGCTTAGATTTTAACATGTACTGTTTAACCATGAAATTTTAATGTAATAGGGTAAAACCCAGTGCATTTAACATAAAGCTGCACTTTAGAAAATGGGTTGAAATATAACATGTTGGTGGAGCTGGGTTCCCACTATCGGCTTGTGGAGGTCTTGGAGACCTCTGTGTTCCACCCGGTTCTCCCCAGCGGTCAGCCCGGCGTATCTCTGACTCAGAAGCTCTGGTGTTGTGCTCAGTTAACTCCGGTTGTAGCTAGGTTGCTACCTCCATTAGCTTAGCTCCCACCTCCGCGTTAGCTTTGGGTTAGCTTCAGGTTAGCTTGTAGCTAGTTCAACCGGGTGTCGTCAGTTGATCCCAGCCTTACAGCCCCACCCTCAGCTCCACCTCTCTTCCCTTTTTTGGAATTGTCTGGGCTTGACAAATAATGGCATTCTTCATTATGGTATCCACCCTGCATGGGAGTTGAAGAATGGTCCCCAGGTTGTTACACAGAACATCCAGCTCGTGATTCACCTGCAGCAACGTCTTAGTATGAGTGCTCTTCCTCTTCATGACTACATCTCAGGATCCTTAAGGCCTCAAACAGCATCAGAGACAAGGATCAAGGGCACACTCTGGACACTTAAGCCGGGCGTACACTGTGCGACTTTTTCACTTTTTTGAGCTGATTTTCCAGTCGTGCGAGAAGCCACGACATCGGGGCGAGTTTAGCGCTGAGCGGTCGTGTAGTGTACAGGGGTTACGAGAGGCGATTAACACCACGTGACCAGCTACCGATCAGCAATCGTGAGGTCGCAGGGACTTCTGGTGTGTTTAATATTTCGCTCGTCCCTCGTGAGGGTATCGCACTGTTGAAGCGGCGCTGCGAGCAGCTGCGACCCAAAAAGTATCAGAACCGCTCACGGCGCGAGCGCAATCCTTCATCAACACAGCTCGCCCGCTATTTCCCTAATAACACACGCTGTTCGTTTTTGTTTCTACACGTTTTTTTTACTCACAAAGATTGTCAAGAAAGCGTGTTTGTCGTGTTCATGTCAAATTAAACTGATCACAAAACACAGATTTACTTTCTTTATTTTGTTTTCCTCATCCAACCCCCGTAAATCCCTGTGTGTCCTCCTGCAGCACTCCCGAAGGACAACAGGCAAGACAAGACAAAAAAGTCTGACGTGTTGAGTAAAAACTGCTATTTTTAGCACATTTTTAGGGCCGACGTGTTGCTACCAGACGTGCAGTGTGAGCAGTCAGGTCGCATGCGAGAACTGGGTCGTGCAGTGTGAGCACATGGCTCGTGAGATCTGCTCTGCGAGGAAGTCGTACAGTTTGAGCTGAAGCTGAACGCTGCGAGTGAAAAAGTCGCACAGTGTACGCCCGGCATTAGGCAGACCAAGGCACCACACTCCACACCAATTGTGGCGGGGGAGGGTAGGCGCATATGTGTAGTAGCACAAGAAGTCCGAGGAGAGGGGAAGAGTCCAAGACCCCACCTGACATATACAGCCATACACAAACACAGTCACACACTCCCTCCCTCATGCTCACACATTCACATACAACCTAAGACTTACAAAAATGAACCCTAGACACCCGCTCACACTCCCCATACACACCCTATTCACTCTGGTCCTGGTACTGCTGGGGGTGATGAAGAGCAGGCACCCCCGCCCAACGCCGAGCAAAGCATCCCACCGCCCCAGACCCCAACATGACAGCCAGCTCCCCCTCCTAGCCTCCAGCCCGGGGAAGCCAAGCGACGACAGAGGTTTGCTAAGACCACTAGTCTCCCTCCGCCTGCTCCAATATAGTGTTGGTGCATGTTGATGAGGTGTGTTCCATGGCTGTGGTGAGCAGGCAGTGCAGGCATCGTCTGGCCTGCACCAGCTGATGCAACCACACAACCCCACTTCCCCTCACAGCCCTCTGTGTCTAAGTGCAGTTTAAAATTGGAAGTGGGCACCGGCACTGGGGATTAGGCTGAAAGATCCCCTTGCCAAATGCTGTTAAATACTTAGTTTAACGAGCACTGCCTCTCCATTCTGGACAACATCTGTCCTGTCAGAACCAGATCAGTTCCTGCAGTGAACCCTACTCCCTGGTTTAACAACAGCATTCACAGCCTGATGCACCAATG
>NC_091756.1:752500-767713 GCF_043380555.1 Nothobranchius furzeri
TCTTTCTCTTTGTGTTTCTGCGGTTCTTTTCCACTTGATGCTGCTTCAAAGAAACGTTCGTCCAAATTTGTGTAAACAGATGTTACCAGCAGCAGGCTTCCAGCTTGTTCCTGCTGGTGTGTTTTCTTTATAATGGTCTGATAAACCAGCACAGGGTGCAGTATTTAGGGTGGTGCAGATTCAGTCCTACTACACGTGTTATGTGACATCTACTGTATCACTGTGATCCACAGCAGTGTGTTAGAATAAACTACATTCACTTCCCACACTGGTTGTTTTCCTTTAAGTCCGCTTCAGATCATTTATAAACGAAATTCCTTCAAACAGCACCGAGAAACACGTGGTGTCGCGCGCGCGGGGGGGTTGTTTTGCTATGGTCGGTGCCCTCCATCTGTGTCGGTGGGACTGACCAATCACGCGAAAGTAGGTTACTCTCGCGCGTGCGCAGCGGCAGCAGCGTAATTTGTTGATATCCTTCAACCCATTTGTTATTTTTAACGACGAGGATCCGTGTCGTGGGACTGGAAACGGCGGTGAGAGCTGAGTGGACTAGCCCTGGGCTGTATGAGGGGCTGATGGAAGACACACGGGACTTGGTGAGTGACTTTGGACTGTTTGGAGGCCTCTGTGGATCTTGGAGCTAGCGCTCCCCCTTTGTTATTTGTTTATGTTAGCTAGCTAGCTGCTAGCTGTGAATAATCGCTTCAAAGGACACATTTGAGGGTCCACAGAGCTACGGTTTAGCTTTGGCTTTACATACCTATACGTGAAGGTTTTCTCCACATAGGTAAGACTCTGAAATGTGAGAGTTAAAACTAGAAAAACTGGTTTCCGCTAGCTACCTGAGCGAGCGCTCCTCTGTTCGTGGTTAGATGTTGGTTCAGCACAACTCCACAGGTAGATGTTAGTCTGGTTTAGGTTGGTGTTGTAGGACAGAGTGAGTGTGCAGACCTGGGTGCTAGCACTTAGGAGTAAGCAGAGAAAACCCCTTTAGATCCAACTCTGTCAGACCCATCTGTCCAGTGAGCACAGAGTCGACTACACACTGGTGTGTGTGGAGACCAGTGGGACACGTCCCAACACGCTGGGCTTTTGCAGCTTTCCAAGATTAGACTAGTAAAAACGACATTTAAAAGCCCGCTAGCAGCCAGGAGTAACTGTACGTGTGAGTAAAACCTGTATTTAATTAGAAAGTGTGTGTGTGTGTGTGTGTGTGTGTGTGTGGTAGGAGGTGGGCTGGGTGGGTAATATGACCCAACCATGTATCCGGATATTTCAGAGCATTCTGACAACAAAGCCGTTACACGCAGGGCCAGATTAAGACTTTTTTTGTACCCTGGGCAACAATATTCAAGGGCCCCATCATCACGACCCAAGGATCACCATAATATGGTCACATACAGAATATTTTACTGTAATATGCAGTAAATATACTCAATACTTGAATGCCTGACGTCACGTAACCCGCTCAGGGTAAACTTTGACCCACCTCGTGTGGACTGACCAATGAGGAGAGGGTCTTAACTTGAGAACCTCTCTTCATTGGTCAGTCTGCATGAGACTGACTCTCAACTGACGTTCAAAGTCATAGGCAGCGAACATCGACATACATTTATGGACAATGGGTTTCCATAGATTCCAATAATAAGTTTTTGTACTAAAATGGGAGGTGGCCACCACCGCCATTTTGACCGTGTCACAGGTTCCGTCAAGCCCAGACAATTCCACTAAAGGGAAGAGAGGTGGAGCTGAGGGTGGGGCTGTAAGGCTGGGACCAACTGACGACACCCGGTCGAACTAGCTACAAGCTAACCTGAAGCTAACCCAAAGCTAATGCGGAGGTGGGAGCTAAGCTAACAGAGGTAGCAACCTAGCTACAACCGGAGTTAACTGTGCACAACACCAGAGCTTCTGAGTCAGAGACATGCCGGGCTGACCGCTGGGTAAAACCGGGTGGAAAGGTTTCCATCCCAGAGCTCCACAAGCCGGCAGCCCGCGCAGCAGTCAGGAGCCGCGATCAGACAGAGATGCGCCGAGCTGCGGGGAGGGGAGAACCAGGTGGAAAACATCGGTCTCCCGAGAGCTCCACAAGCCGATAGTGGGAACCCAGCTCCACCAACATGTTATATTTCAACCCATTTTCTAAAGTGCAGCATTATGTTAAATGCACTGGGTTTTACCCTATTACATTTTAATTTCATGGTTAAACAGTACATGTTAAAATCTAAGCTCAGCTCGGCAGTGACCTAAAACACATAAATATAATTTTACTTACCGAAAAAATGAAGTGGAGACTCCTTGGGCGCTCTATTAGTGCAATTAATGCCACAGCAAGTCATTTTGTCCAACAATTGCACAAATAATATCCAAACAAGAACACACACACACAGAGACTCAAAATCCCGGAGCAGTTTCCAGGCCAGACCGAGGCTCTACTGAGGCCTTTCCACGGAGCTAGCTCTGTGGTCACGTGGGTCTGATGCTCATTAATTATACAGAATTTTAGGCTTTTAATACACTTAAACAGAAGAGTGAGAAAAACATTCACCCCCCTCAGAGTTGTCATGAGTGTAAACTAGATCATTTAAACCTAAAACATGTTCTGGTACCAGGCTGTAAACATGTTTATTTCTGCTGTGAAATTGGTATTTTTAACATGGGAGTCAATGAGGATTTGCTCGCTTCTGACCCCTAGTGGATGAGGGTGGAACTGCAATTTTTGTCACTTCCGCGTTGGCCTCAGTTTTTCACCCACATAGAGCTCCGGGAGTTGACGTCACTTCTCCCGGCATGCAACAGTTCAAATCGAAACTGCGCCATATTGGCAGGCAGAAGCCGGCAGCTGGACTATTTGTCATTGTCAGAAAACTCAATCAAACGGGAAATATGGTAGATTCCTGTTGTGCCCCAGGATGCAGAACAGACACGGACGACATAAGGAATGAGCCATCTACAGGATTCCCCAAGATCCGGAGCGCCGCAAACGTTGGATCATTGTAATAAAACGCGCTAGTGACCGGGCTAAAATGAAACTGTGGGACCCCGAGAGTAAAGGTTTTCACTTACGCAGCGACCACTTCATATCAGGTACTTAAACCAACGTTTCCTCAACTGTGTGTGGTATTTATTTTAAATGCTTTTATTATGATTCTTAGTGGGCTTCCTAAACTTATTTTGGCGTGGCTTTTTCTGTCTTATTACTCATAGCAACAAGTAAACGTCACGTAAAACGTTTCCTCGTGAGTTCTGCGTGCTGCCGTTTACGTGTTTTATGATCACAGCAATTAACCGGCTAAGCTGTATTTCATTTTAAGCAATGGTTGATCAATTGTCAGATCACACATAAAAAGCACTTTGGATTGCTATTATCTGGCTCACCGAGACTACTTACGTGTAAATCTGTGATTTGTCCTTCCATCCATCCATTTTCATCCGCGTATCCGGAGTCGGGTTGCTGGGGCAGTAGCGTGACTTCCCTCTCCCCAGCCGCCGGAGCCAGCTCCTCCGGGTAAATCCCAAGGGGTTCCCCGGTCAGGTCCGGTGTTGTGCCGGTAAGAAGCCCGCTCCGACAGCTTCTGGCGTTTTTATGAAGTATCCCAGGGGCACGGTAAGGGTCGGAGATGTTTAGTCTATTTAATTTCTGACTATATAAAACGATTTCTTCGGTTTTAAAGTGTGAAGTAAACTCCGATGAAGTAAAATCCAAGCGGATCCCGTTCATGTTCATGGTTACATCCGTGTTTACCTTTTTTGCATGCCAAAATGGCGTCTACTAACTGAGAGTCACGTGGGGTCCGGAGCTCTATTGTGGGGGCTTGGCTAGGATCCGGCAACTCACGCAACCAACTTGTGCTATTCGCAGGGTTCGAATTACGGGCGAGCTAAAGGGATCCGGCTCACCCCAAAGGATGACGGGCACCCCTGGAAGCCCTCGGTTTACACACCCTGGGGTAGCCCAAAAACAATCCTGGTTCTACTTATATTACATTATCTATGTGGACTCTCTGGGGATTATTTAGAGCTGAGAGGCGCAGAGCTCTTACGCGCGCTCCAGATATCTGCGTCCTGAGCACGGCCACAGTAACATTCTCAAAGTGTCGCCACCTCAAAAACAAATTAACGCGCGATCGTTCATGTCGGCTCATATCCTTTTATGCTTTCTGTCTTGTATTTGTGCCTGATGTGTTTTACTGCTGCGGAGCGGGGTGCATCACCTGTTTTGTCCTCGGTGATTTCACCTCTCCGGTGCAGCCGGCACGTACTCCGCTATATTAGCGGTCGGTAGATCTTTTAGAGCTGCAGTTCAAAGGTAACTCATGAGGTGAATATATATGAACCCAGGTAGCAGTTTCTCTTTAGGATTGAGAGGAGATGCAGGAAGATAATAAACAGGCAGGACAGAAAATGAGCCAAATAAAAACAAGTTAGTTTTTGTACCTGCTGGTTGCAACAAACAGTCACCATTGAAGGTAATCAGAAGTGAGGAACAGAAAATGAAATAATTATGTTAATGTTTAGAGCAGCAGGAACTCCGAGAGGCTGCAGGCGCATCAGTGAGTTAGCGCCGCTACGCAGGGGAAACATAAAAATGCAAAAACTACTGTTGTTGAAAGAAATGTGCGTTAACTTTGAAAGCGTGGGCGCAATTTTTAATTGTCAAAAACTTTAGCAAATCAACCGGACCCCCCCCCCCACCCCCCCGCGTGTTCCGGCATCTGTTTTGCCTTTGGTGAACTTTGGTTTGACGTCACTATTTGCGGTCCGGGAGTGTTTCATTTACAAATGAAGCACTGGCCTGGTGGTAATATCGCGCGGATCGTCTGTAATAAACACCGATTGCACCTTGGTGCAGCAGGCGGGGGTGGCGCGATCACATGGGGAGTTACTGCTGAGCTCCGTCTGTCAACTAGATTGAAAAATAAAAGTAAACGCATCGTACATTTAGCTTTTGTAAACGGAAGCAGCTGAGATGGTGGTCTGGAGCAAAGCAGTGCTAGTGGAGCTTTTCTCCGTTAGAGCTGGAGGACACCTCTCGGAGCGGCTTTTAAAAAACTTCCATTGTGATAAGAAATAAGTTATGTCCAAGATAAACGGAGGTCTGCAGCAGTGCAGAGACCGCCCCATACCCCCGTTATGTCGCCATCATGTCATCTCTTCTAAAAGGACATCATGGCTGCGCAGCATTACCGCCACGCTCCGACCACTTGTTAGCAGCCTGGGGCTGCCTGCCGGCTCAGCGTCGCGGTAAATCAGCAGCATTCTTTCCTACAGGAGACCTTGCCTCTGGTCTTTGCTGCTGCTGCAGGTTGTTTTCTTCTCTGAGAGGTTTTCACTTTTAGTTGGTAAAAGGAAAAAAGTCTGGAAAGACAATTTCACTGATTATTGTTATAAAATGTATTTTGTGTGTATTGAGTAATGAAAGGGGAAAAGTTCCCTCCAGCCTGTTTTCAGACGTGATAGCAGAGTGTTTTATGCTGATGTGGGACTAGTTGGTTATGTTTTCTTAAATGTGAAGGCTGAGCGAACACAACGTTCTGAGCGGAAGCGGAGAGACTCGTTTGGGATGTTTGATGGCTACGACAGCTGCAGCGAAGACTCCACCAGCAGCTCCAGCTCAGAGGAAAGTGAAGATGAGGTGGTGCCCTCCATCCCAGCCCTGCCCATCATCAAGAACAACGGGCAAGTCTACACCTACCCCGATGGCAAAGCTGGAATGGGTCAGTACACACACACCTTCTCAGAAGACAGATGCTCACACACACACACACACACACACACACACACACACACACACACACACACACACACACACACACACACACAGAGTAATGTGTCTATAGTTATATTGTGATGTTTTAATAAATATTGTATTTGGTGAGAGATAAACTTTATTGTATTTATCCTAGTGGATCTATAATTAAACGGGTAAACTAGTAGTAGCACATCCAACGTTAAGGAAAGCAAAAAGTTATTATCAGGAGAGAGAGAATGTTTAAGTGGTTAGCAGCAGTGTGCTAGACGACGGCCCCCTCCATGAGGCCACCACAGCTCAGCAGAACATCGTTGTAGCTTCTTCTGGGGAGAAAAACACTTAGAGAGAAAATAAAGTTAACAGCTGAAATAGCAGGAAATAATACAGTTAAAGAGCAGACTGTAGAAGAAAGCAGTAGAGTGTGGAAAGTGGTCAGTGTGTCCTCCAGCAGTCTAAGCCTATAGCAGCATAACTACAGAGATAACTCTGGATAACCTAGCCTTTTAGATGTAGGCATGTTGGAGGCAGGGCAAGGGAGAGCCGTCTTTACCGACTGTACACTCCACCTCCCTCTACTCCCCCACTTGTCCAGATCTAGGCTAACATCAGATTTTAACTATAAGCCCTATCAAATAAAAATGTTTTAAGCCTATTCTTAAATGTAGACAATTAAATAAAATAATTTTCCCAATTTTTTAGTGGCTTCATCTCCATTTGCCATTCTCTGTTAGTTCATGCTCTGTGGTGACGGATGATTTTCCCTGAACGACCCCGCATGTCGGACAAGTTCTCTACTCCTTCAGTAGCCGACACGTTAACTGAAGTGTCTCAAATGTACCCGTAACAAGTTGTATTGTGCTTTGTGCATCTATAAATACTCTCAATAACATTCACGTTTTATCTTCATGTGTGTGTGGCAGACGCTTTTATCCCATACTCATCCTGTAGGGTTAGGGTTAGGAGGACCAAAGGAAACCCACACATGCATGTGGAGAACATGCAGCTCCACCCAGCAGAGTTTCAAACCTGCAGCCTTCTTGCTGCGAGGCAACCGTGCTAACAACGGCGCCACCATGCAGCCCTCTTACACTTCAGTCACACACAAAATACAGTGTTCTTTAAGCAGCCAGTAAACGCAGCATCAAGTCTGAATAAACCGTGAGTCAGGGGATGAGGCACCAACAGATGCCCACACAGGCTCCATCAGTTTCTTAGACTCACGGCAGTCTGAATGTCCCATTATCAGACTACAGTCCTACTCAAAGCGTTGCTCATGTCTGTCTCATGCAGGTGAAGCTTGACGGTAAAGTAACTGGCTTTCAGCAGCAGGTTAACCAGTCACGGTTTAGCCTCTCGGTGTGTCGTGGCTGCAGGTTGATGCTGAAGCGATCCTCACTAGCGTGGCGTGTTGAGTAGCTGCTGCGGCAGCTTGCTTCTGGAATCCCGGTCCCTCTGGCAGTCCTCTGCTCATGGACAAGTTCTCACTGTGCTGCCACCTGGCGTCTGAACAAGGAAGAGACACGTTTCAGCGGGTGAAAGAATCTCCTGTCTTATTGATGTGTGCTTTATGCACCGTTTCATCCTTCTGCAGTGTGGAAACTGAAACCTAAAAACCAAACACGACTACAGACAAGTGGCAGAATAATACTAACAAGTGAAGGTTGAGGCATAAATAAAACAAATACCTCGCTCCACGGGCCATGGTTGCAGATGAAAGCAGAGGAAGCCAGTTTAGCACATCAACACCTGCTGACAGTGAACCCTCAAAGCAGAGCAAGACCTATAGACTCACACGCAGCTAGCTGATGCTGAACCAGGTGGAGAGCCACCTCTCTGCTCTGCTAACACTTCCTTACTGCTTTAAGGTTTTATTCTGTGTTGTGATGGCTTGTTGGTTAGGGTCAGGCCTGGAACCATTACTGTAATCTGTCAGGCGCTTTGGTCAGCTCACTGCTGGTTTGAAATGCTCTTGATGAATAAACTGCTTTGATCTGGAAGGTCTGGAGGGCGTGGCAAATGGCAACTTAGAGGTCCGTTTACTATTAAATGAAGTTTTGGCTTTCTGTCCTGGTAAAGTTTCTCTGTAAAGAACTGTTTCTGGGGCATGTCTAAGTTGGCAGCTCGTTACCGGTCAGAACTAACCCTGTCTAAGCACAAGTGGGGTAGTTAACCAGTCTGCTTCTGCAGACTCCTGTTAGACTTCTGCTGGTGTGTGTTGTAGACGATGAGATTTGGAGCTTATTCGGTGTTTTCCTTTTCACAGCCACCTGCGAGATGTGTGGGATGGTTGGAGTACGAGATGCTTTCTACTCCAAAACTAAGCGCTTCTGCAGTGTGTCCTGCTCTCGGAGCTACTCGTCAAACTCTAAAAAGGCTAGCATTTTGGCACGACTCCAGGTAAGTACAGCATGTCTAGATTTCGTTTTTGTCTGATGGTGAAAATATGCACACAGATTAGGGAATGAAGGCAGCTGGACTTCTGTGGTTTCTTAAAGACGTTTCTCTTCTGGTCCGAGGAGCTGTGTCAGTTCTGACTGGAACATGGGAGAGTCGAGCTTATAAGCTGTAGCGGTCTGTTGTGTAACGAGCAGAAACCACTCTCCTCGGATGAGAAGAGAAACCACAGAAGTCCAGCTGCCTTCGTCTGAACCCTTTGGGATTACCATGACCTGGATGACTGAGAGCCTTCACCACTTTACAGATTAGAGATGAACCACAATGACCATTCATGGCCAAAACCAGAAATGATGAAACCAAGGCCATAACCCTAAACACCAACAGAAACCATTATGTCAGTAATTAGAACCACAGCATTTATGGCTACAACGTGTACTCGCCTGACTAAAGCCAAGGAATTACAACCCAACCCGTACAAAACCATGAAAATAGTCATGCAGCACAGACGTAACAACAAGGCACAACATAGATGAAAACCTAAAATGTTTCACTCGACCCAACTCATGTACATTAAATGATAAATAAAATAATAATTATAAAAGTACGGGCTTAAAGGCCCGCTGAGCAATATTCACAGAGGGTGAACATTATTTATTTATTAGAGGAGAAACTCCGGTCTGTTCACTGCTGACACAGCTCTGTGTGGTGATGGCTCACTCTGAAGAGGAGTAGATGTGAAACTGAAAGTAAAAAGTGGGTCACATGGTTGATATGAATATCCCAGCAATCATAATAAAACCGCATTACTAACAGGAGAAAATCTTACTATTGAAATCGTTATGGATGTACGATTTTCGTGAAACAAAGAGCTAGTAGCCTCATGAGGGCGGAGTGAGATGAAACCAAATGGGGTTCACTAGTTCGGCCATGTTTTGGTGGTTTAGGTGCTGAAAATGCACCTTTGGGTCATTTTCAGCTGAAAACCTTTGGGGACCACATTTTCAGTGCATCCCTATGCAGAAAATAATTCTACCTGCTTTTATTTTAAAGGGCAAGCCTCCAACAAAAAAGGCTAAAGTCCTACAGAAGCAGCCTCTCATGGCTAAACTAGCAGCTTACGCCCAGTACCAAGCAAGTCAGCAGAACCTAGTCAATTCCAAAGCTGGTAAGTCTCCAGAAGACACCATTAAGGGTGTTAAGGGTGAGAACAGAGCTCAGACCACCACCTTGTTTTGGTCTTCTTAGTCGTCCTTGCAGAGAGCTTTGACTGGGGGAGGTACATTAGTAGTGGCAACACCGTGGGAGCTCCGGTCAGCTGTTTCAAGCATGTGAGTATCACCTGATTATTGACCTCACAGTGCCATGACCAGATGATATCATGGGTCCCCCTGTCTCTCAGGCCCCCATGGGGACATGCTGGGGAGACATAGAAGAAGGAGTGAGGATTGAAGTGCCCAACTCAGACACCAACCTCTCCACCAAAGTGTACTGGATAGCAGAGATCATAAAGCTAGCAGGTACGATGACGGAAACCATCTGAAATCAGTTCAAAACAGTCAAGTTTAATAGTGTCTGTTACTCACTTTTAAAAATAAATGTTTAAGTGACAATGTGTAGATTTGACCATTTATCTCTGGAAATATCCATCCAAACGCTGTAAATGAGTTAAAAGATGCCCAGTTGTAGAAATACACTCAACAAAAATATAAACGCAACACCTTTGTTTCTGCTCTGATTTTTCATGAGATGGACTTAAAGATCTAAAATTCATTCCAGATACACAATATCACCATTTCTCTCAAACGTTGTTCACAAATCAGTCTAAATGTGTGATAGTGAGCACTTCTGCTTTGCTGAGATAATCCATCCCACCTCACAGGTGTGCCACATCAAGATGCTGATCTGACTTCATGAGTAGTGCACAGGTGTACCTTATACTGCCCACAATAAAAGGCCACCCTGGAATATGCAGTTTTGTCTCACAGCAAAATGCCACAGATGCCACAAGCATTGAGGGAGCGTACAGTTGGCGTGCTGACAGCAGAAATGTCAACCAGGTCTGTTGCTCGTGCATTGAATGTTCATTTCTCCACCATAAGCCGTCTCCAAAGGCATTTCAGAGAATATGGCAGTACATCCAACCAGCCTCGCATTCGCAGACGACGTGTACCCACACCAGCCCAGGACCTCCACATCCAGCAGGTTCACCTCCAAGATTGTCTGAGACCAGCCACTCAGACAGCTGCTGAAACAGTTGGTTTGCTTAACCAAACTATTTCTGCACAAACTGTCAGAAACCGTCTCAGGGAATCTCAACTGCATGCTTGTCATCCTCATCGGGGTCTTGACCTGACTCCAGCTCGTCGCCGTAACAGACTTGAGTGGGTAAATGCTCACATTCGATGGCGTCTGGCACGTTGGAGAGGTGTTCTCTTCACGGATGAATCTCGGTTTATATTGTTCAGGGCAGATGGCAGACAGTGTGTGTGGCGTTGTGTGGGTGAGCGCTTTGCCGATGTCAGTGTTGTGGATCGAGTGGCCCATGGTGGTGGTGGGGTTATGGTATGGGCAGGCATCTGTTATGGACGAAGAACACAGGTGCATTTTATTGATGGCATTTTGAATGCACAGAGATACCGTGATGAGATCCTGAGGCCCATTGCTGCGCCGTACATCCATGAACATCACCTCATGTTTCAGCAAGATAATGCACGGCCCCGCGTTGCAAGGATCTGTACACAATTGTTGGAAGATGAAAATGTCCCAGTTCTTGCATGGCCAGCATACTCACCGGACATGTCACCCGTTGAGCATGTTTGGGATGTGCTTGACCGGCGTATACGACAGCGTGTACCAGTTCCCACTCATATCCAACAACTTCACACAGCCATTGAAGAGGAGTGGACCAACATCCCACAGGCCACAATTGACAATCTGATAAACTCTATCTGAAGAAGATGTGTTGCACTGCATGAGGCAAATGGTGGTCACACCAGATACTGACCGGTTCTGAGTCCCCAGACCCCCAATAAAGCAAAAAACTGCACATTCCAGGGTGGCCTTTTATTGTGGGCAGTATAAGGTACACCTGTGCACTGCTCATGATGTCAGATCAGCATCTTGATGTGGCACACCTGTGAGGTGGGATGGATTATTTCAACAAAGCAGAAGTGCTCACTGTCACACATTTAGACTGATTTGTGAACAATGTTTGAGAGAAATGGTGATATTGTGTATCTGGAATGAATTTGAGATCTCATGAAAAATCTGAGCAGAAACAAAGGTGTTGCGTTTATATTTTTGTTGAGTGTATATTGGTGGTTTCATAACATATAACCATAAAAATCGGGTCTAAACCACATGGAGTGGGTCTAACCCCAGAATTCCACTATCTCCGCTCCGCTCCGGCACGAACTCCGCAGCAAAATCGGTCCCGTTGTAGTCAATCAGAGCTGTTCCGTTCCGCCATCCGGCAAAAACAGGATCGATTCTATTTTTGCCGGACGCCGGAGCACCTCCGCAGTCAATGGACAGGAATCACAACCACCCAACAGGAAAAGGAGCAAGCACAACTTCCGTTATTTCACAATAAATCGGTAAACAAAAAGTGTTTTTTGTTTCATATGCACAGGTTTAACAACTTTTAACAACTATCAATGGCGGCTGAAGTTTAAATGCACAAAAGTAAGCCATAAATACAGTTTCCATTATCAAAGTAGTCACCCTCTGTTGATCCAAACACTGCTGATCTCTCAACACAAATGATGGCAGATTAAACAGTTCATGCCGATGCTTCTCCCACACAACGGGTGTTTGGATCTAACTTCCGCGTTTATTGCTCGGACTGTATCGCAAGATCTCGAAAATCCCGCGCATGCTCGTTTGCGCACCTCAGGTCTCCGCACCGGAGCAGAGCCGTTGTAGAGCGGGTACCAGTAAAATTTGAGTTCGGACGCGAGCGGCAGCGGAGGGCGGGGGCGGAGATGGTGGAATTTTGGGGTAAGTCTCTGGGCGATGGCATATTGGATGCCACGTTTCCTTCTACGGAAGCCCGTGAGGACAGATTGCATTTACTGATTTGTAACAAATGGTTACAAAACTTTCAGCATTAATAATTAATTTTCTGTTACACATTAACCTCTCCACTCATGACCAGTGATGAAAGGGAGTCTGATGTTCTTGTCTCTTTGCTGGAGGTTGAACTCCCAAGTATTTTTGACCCTGATGGGCATCCGTTGGTAAGGTCTTATTTCAACACAATAAAATAATGCTTTCTTGCAATGATTTAGGTATGTACTGCCCCCTATCGCCAGGAAAATACACACTGTCACTTTAAGTTATGCATATAACCGTTGTTCCTTGAATGGAAGGAAAGCTGTACTGTACAACGCGTATATAGGACGTGTATTACTTTTTTTATATATCAGGGTTCGTGTGGGTGCTTGAAATCCTTGAAAATGCTTGAATTTTATTAACGTGTGTTCATATATGACAGGTGTTTGATTTCTGTGTAGTGCTCGCAATCGTGTCATCATCACCAACGCGGCCGCCATATTGGTGGCCTTTGAGTCCTTACTTGTTGCTTGTTACTACTAACAACATCACACTCTCATTCTTAATTACGAAAGCAGACCTGACCTGCTATGGAGAGCCGTTTTAATATTTAATCAGTAACTGACATCATGCATTTATTACATCACGACTGGATTACTGTAATCCATTACTCTCAGGAAGTCCACAGAATGTAGTTAAAAGTCTTCAGCTGGTGGGGAGTTACTGCTGAGCTCTGGCCGGCAACTAAACTGAAAATGAAAGTAAACACGGGTCGTAAGTTCTGCTTTTGTAAACCGAAGCAACTGAGATGATAATGAGTGCGTTTACATGCAGCCAGTAACCCTTTTAAAACCCAAATAGTCACAATAACCCGGTTCCGCAGGTCCTTGTTAACACAGCCAAAAACCCGGATATGCTCATAAAAACCCGGTTACTACACCTGGGGTAACCCTTTTCTAACCCGAATGTTTGGTCGTGTAAACACACATCGGGATATCCCCATCAAAGCGTGTGTTCTGCACATGCTCTGTTCGCAAGGAATCTTGGTCTTTTGAGTAGCGAGACGTCTCGTACGCGCCAGAACACCGGAAGTAAACAACAAGTTGGGAGCAACACGGCGAGTCGCGGCACAGCACCACACTTTCGGCGTGACGAGGAAACTAAAGCACAAACAAACGCGGTCGCTGTCTCTTCCGAACTGGGAAACATGTTGTTGTTTTCACGGATACCGGAACGAGAAGAACCGGAAATGAGGCATATTGCGTCTGGACGTAGTCAGGGGTGGACCGTTAAAGCGCCCGAGCGCCAATGGCGCTAAATTTTCTCGTCGGGCGGTAAATACTTGACGACTTACCGCCCGGGTGGCGCCCAAGCCTTATTTGTCATTTACACACCGGCTTTCGCCTACATCATGGCCCCGCCCTGTAGGAAGCTGCCGTTTTCATTTCGAGCGCGTGAACCTGCGCGCCTCTAGCCACCTACTGCACTTGTACGATTCGTGCACGTACTGCACGATTAGTTCTAGTCACGTGAACTATAAGTTCACTATTAAAGACGAAGTGGAACCACGCTAGAAACACACAAGCACGCAGGAAGATCGCGCCTCCACAGGGATGGGATTTCTTGATGAAATCTCCGGCAAAACGCTTTAAAACTGGTGAGGAGAAGCGAGACAGTTCGAAACGGTATGAAGCAGAGAAGCGTGTGCGTAGGTGGAATGATTCTTGGAGGTTTAAAGAAGACGGGAGGCGCGGAGAATGGCCGTATTTGAGTTGAGCAGCGGCTCGCCTGGAAAACAGACGAGAGCAGACGGAAGCAGCAGGGGGAGTGGCTGAAAGCCGGCGTTTCGCCGGGGACACACCGGCCGCGGAAGCGCCCGAAGCGAATCGCTCACGAAGTCCGGCCGCTGCTCGCCGCTCCTCGGTTCAGGTCAGACGCGCCCCATTCGAGGCGCGCCTCGGCTCAGCTGTAGTTTTTCTCTTAACTTGTCCTCCATTTCCTCAGCTCTTTTCCTCTACGTGTGTGTGTGTGTGTGTGTGTGTGTGTGTGTGTGTGTGTGTGTGTGTGTGTGTGTGTGTGTTGTGTGTGTGGAGAGGAGAGAGAGAGGAGAGAGAGTGTGTGTGTGTGAGGAGAGGAGAGAGAGAGGAAGGAGAGAGAGAGAGGAGAGAGAGAGGAGAGGAGAGAGAGAGGAAGGAGAGAGAGAGGAGAGAGAGAGAGAGAGGAAGGAGAGAGAGAGGAGAGGAGAGAGAGAGGGAGAGGAGAGGAGAGAGAGAGGAGAGGAGAAGAGAGAGAGGAGAGAGAGAGAGAGAGGAAGGAGAGAGAGAGGAAGGAGAGAGAGAGGAGAGAGAGAGAGAGAGGAAGGAGAGAGAGAGGAGAGGAGAGAGAGGAGAGAGAGAGGAGAGAGAGTGTGTGTGTGTGAGGAGAGGAGAGAGAGAGGAAGGAGAGAGAGAGAGGAGAGAGAGAGAGGAGAGAGAGAGAGGAGAGAGAGGAGAGAGAGAGAGAGGAGAGGAGAGAGAGGAGAGAGAGAGGAGAGAGAGTGTGTGTGTGTGAGGAGAGGAGAGAGAGAGGAAGGAGAGAGAGAGAGGAGAGAGAGAGAGAGGAGAGGAGAGAGAGGAGAGAGAGAGGAGAGGAGAGAGAGAGGAGAGAGAGTGTGTGTGTGTGAGGAGAGGAGAGAGAGAGGAAGGAGAGAGAGAGAGGAGAGAGAGAGAGAGGAGAGGAGAGAGAGGAGAGAGAGAGGAGAGGAGAGAGAGAGGAGAGAGAGTGTGTGTGTGTGAGGAGAGGAGAGAGAGAGGAAGGAGAGAGAGAGAGGAGAGAGAGAGAGAGGAGAGGAGAGAGAGGAGAGAGAGAGGAGAGGAGAGAGAGAGGAGAGAGAGTGTGTGTGTGTGAGGAGAGGAGAGAGAGAGGAAGGAGAGAGTGTGTGTGTGAGGAGAGGAGAGAGAGAGGAAGGAGAGAGAGAGAGGAGAGAGAGAGGGAGAGGAGAGAGAGAGGAGAGGAGAGAGAGAGGAAGGAGA
>NC_091756.1:767913-825413 GCF_043380555.1 Nothobranchius furzeri
TAGAGAGAGAGAGAGAGGAGAGAGAGAGAGAGAGAGAGGAGAGAGAGAGGGAGAGAGAGAGAGAGAGGAGAGAGAGAGGAGAGAGAGAGAGAGAGAGGAGAGAGAGAGGAGAGAGAGAGAGAGGAGAGAGAGAGGAGAGAGAGAGAGAGAGAGGGGAGAGAGAGAGAGAGAGAGAGAGAGGAGGAGAGAGGAGAGAGAGAGAGAGAGAGAGAGAGGAGAGAGAGAGAGAGAGAGGGAGAGAGCGAGAGAGAACCTGTGGTGTGAACCAGTTGTTTCTGCCAGTTGAATCTCTTGGATTTCCCTGCATGTGTAGCTCGGGGGTGACGATGGCTGAAGATATCGCGTTAGCGTTCACACTTGTTCAATTTTCAATTTTAATTCTGGTGCCTGTTAGCAGCTGAAACATCCTCACGTGCTTGTGGATATCATATATTGTATATGGAGACATGACTGTAATAATAAGTAAAGGTTATCAGCTGTAGCTTCAGTGTGCTCATAGGAAACGTGACAAAAGAAAACAAAACACATTTCTCTTCATGGCCTATATAGTTGTCATCATCAACATAACATGATTTACAGAATACATGTGAACAACTAACATTTCATGTTCTACCACCGGATGTTTGGATCAAAATATGAACCAATCAGATCTTAGATCAGGTGAGAGCCAGGTGTTTCCCATCATCCTCTAGGTTTTGCAGCCGAGGGAGAGCAACTGCAGCGCCTTGCTCCAAAATCTGCGGCCGCCTTGATCTCACGAGGTTATCGTTGCCTACGTATGCATGACGTCAGAGCAAGTCGGGTCAAGTCGGACACAAATCTAACCGGCATGCACCGCTCGCCGATCACCGCTGGTCTAATCTGCGCAGAACTGGCTCATCTCGAACACAGTCAATGGCTCGAATACAGCAAAGCGGCGTTGGTGATGTACTGCGTTGTTTGCCGGAAGTATGCGACGACAAAATCGTGTTTTGTTGAGGGAACAAACAAATTCAAACTTGAATACGTTATTATGTTTGTGAATGTGTACAAAATAAAGGTTATTACATTTAAAACGGTTCAGTTGTTCTTTTGACTCGTTTTGGCAGCTGACCAGCGGGGCCGGTAAATATTCAGAGTTACCGGCCCGGCTGGCCGGTTGGTTTTGAAGTTAATGTCCACCCCTGGTAGTCCACACGTCCTGACGCTACCCCAACGTCTGCATTTACATCGGGTTATGCAAATCAGAGGTAACTCTTTCTATTTATGCTTGTAAACGGGTTATTCTGATCAACTCAGAAACCCGAACACCGACCTTAACCCGATCATAACCCGGATATTGGCTGCATGTAAACGTAGTCAGTGTGCAGTGATGCAGCACTCCAGCACTGTTCTCCATTAGAGCTGGAGGTCAGATCACCAGACTGCACAGGGACCGTGGGGGACAGGCAAATTTATGGAAAACAAATATCAAATAAATAAACAGACAAACAAATGGAAGTCTGCAGCAGTGCAGCCTGCCCCCATACCCCCTCTATGCCATCATCGGGTTATCTTTTGGGGAAAGGACCACTTATGAAGACCTAAGCCTGCGTCAGCGTTGCAGGACGTTAACAGCTGTTTAGTACAAAACGACTACAGATACTAATCACAAGGTGCTTCACGTTAAAGTAGCTTTCTGGAGTCTTCTACTTTCTGAATTTCTGTATGGTTTTTCAGAAATCAGCAGTGGTCATCTTATGTACTGTGATTGCAAAGTACACCCCTGCCCCACAGAGCTCTGTGCAATAGGAAACTCCAGAACTAACCAATAGCGCCATACTACCGCTTACTTGCTTCAAATGTAAGGAACACCTCGGCTGATGCAGAGTTGGTGAACTTTTCACGGACAAGAAAGTCTCTAAAATATAAATATATGAGAATAATACTCGTAAAACTACGTGTTTTAGCTAAATGATGGTGATGGTGCCATCGGATAAGAGAAATACTCCAGAAAGAAACTTTAAAACAATAAAACAAATGAACATAAACACGAGAATCTATCAATAATCAATAACCACACCTGCTTGTGATACCTATTTTAGTTCATGCTAGTCCAGATCCTGTTCTTGCTAGTCATAGTTTAAAATAAAGCAACAGTTATTGTATACCAGCAGAAATGCAGCGCCTAAACCTACTTTTTAATCAAGTTTAATTGTTTATTTTTATGAATGAAGGGCTCTGCAGGTGGAGGGTTTGGAATCAGATATTTCAGTTTTAGAGTTGTTAATCTACGTAACTAGAATTTAACGCTGTTGCTATTCAGCTTCGTTAAACCCTGAGAAAGATCTAACGAACTGGCAATGAAACTTTTATATATATATCTATATATATATACATATATATATATGTATATAGATATATATATATATAGATATAGATATATATCCACGGATATTTATATAGTCGATAGAAGTTCATACACCAAGCAGCTTGGTCTATATTTAATCAGAAGATTAATATTTAAGAGATTTAAATTAATAGCAAAAGTTTGTTTATTAATTCAGAAGATCTAAGGAGATCTTTGCTCGTTCAGTGACCAAATGCACCACTCTGTGTTTTATTCCAAAGAAGAGTCCGGCTTAAAAAGTTAAGAATTTATTACTAACAATTCATAAATGACAATTTATGAAAGGGTTTGTAATTAAAGCATCCTGTGTGTGGATGAAACTAAACATGAAGTGTGTGTGTTTGGATGTGTGAATTAGGCCTCAGAAGGTTTTATCTTGGAGAGAGAAAAACGCGTTCTGGGTGAAAGAATTTGGTTTGCATTTAAGCTAAATTATTTCTTCATAAAAGGCATTCAGACGCAATCTGTCGGAAGTGTCTACCTCACCCAGTTAGGAGACCCCCTTTTGGATCTGAGATGTCAGGGGGAGATGATGACCCCCAGCAGGAGGTGGGTAGAAGAGCCGTAGTGCTACCAAGTCGGTCCCGAGATGTCTCCGGGTCACGACGACTGATGAAACTGGTTGTGTCTCAAAAATCAATAACTCTGAAGGAGTTTGCGTCAGCTTGTGCTGCAGATGGCGTTTCTGTTGAAGCGATTCTATCGGCGTGACAGAAACGCTTTAGTAGAGGTTTCAAACGGCCGACTCGACCCTCTGGACTCTCGTTGCCACGGAGAGAATTTGGTGAGCTCAAGAACTGAACTTGAACTGAGGCGTTAGGTTTTAGGAGACGACCGGCAATCTTATTCTAACGAATTAGATCTTGACACGTTAGAGGGTGGGACTTACCATACTCGGAACACGCTGTAATGATCGGTTTTAATGACATTAATAACCTGCTTTAACCAACGTGTTTTTGTGACTCCGATTTTCTGCACCATTTCGTATCGGACTCCCCGCTGTGGTTTCGTTTTGTGTTGCTGGTTGGTTCTCGCACCAAAATGGAAATTCTTGGCCTGAAACCGAAAGTGGGGAAACCAAGGCCGAAAACCGAAACACCGAAATAATTAAAAACCATAGTATTAGGTCTGTAACATTAACCCTGTAAAGTCACAATATTGCATTCAGCGAGCCACAGCTTGAAGTTCTTACTTTACACCAGAAGATAGTGGAGATGTGTAACTTCAGTCTGAGCAACACTTCTGGGTGCTTCTGTTGCAATTTTCAGAGTTTATAGGGTTTGAAAACTGTCATTCCAGTCAGCTGATTGCATTTGTCATGTCCTGTAACAGAGATCCAACCTGCAGTTTACTGCCTGGGGTCATCACTGTCCATCAAGACCTGATGATGAGGGCTGAAAGTGGTCTAAGTGCTATTTCTTGTATCGGCAGGGTTCAAGGCACTCCTGCGATTCGAGGGCTTTGACAGCGATGCCAGTAAAGACTTCTGGTGTAATCTGTGTGTCCCTGAAGTTCACCCCGTGGGCTGGTGTGCTTCGAGCAACAAACCCCTGGTACCTCCTAAAAGTGGGTCCTGTTGCAGACTAACGTACATGGGGAAGCTGCTGGTTCTTCTGCATGTTGGTGGTAATTCCAGCGATCTGTGTGTTGTCCCCACCAGGTATACAGCATAAATACTCCAACTGGAAAGCCTTTTTAGTGAAGCGTCTTACTGGAGCCAAAACACTGCCACATGATTTTAGCACAAAGGTGAGACCCTTAGCCAGCAGAATTCAACCTCCATACGTTAACCCTTTCATCCTAGTACCTGACCAGGTAAAACCCGCTGATGTCACAAACCACCTGTTTCTCTAGTCAGCAGTATTCTGTTTTACCTTCAGGTCCATGAGAACATGCAGTTTCCATTTAAGAAGCTGATGCGGGTGGAGGTGGTGGACAAGAACTACTTGTGCCGGACTCGGGTGGCTCTGGTGGAGCAGGTGATCGGAGGTCGCCTCCGACTGGTCTATGAGGAGAACCAGGATGGCTTGGATGACTTCTGGTGCCACATGTACAGCCCCCTCATCCACAACATAGGCTGGTCTCGAAGTATCGGACATCGCTTCAAGCGGTCAGGTGGGCCTAGTTCATGGATGAATGGTCCTGGAGTTCTCCTCGTGTTCTGCAGGGTTTCTTCTAGAAGTTTTTAAACGGGGGTGGGGGTAGGAAGGTGTTAAACACACCCCGTCTTCCTCCGGTCATGACAGTGATTTAAGAGACTCATCTGAAAATGCAACCACAAATGAGTCTCAACTAGCGCTGGACGACATGGGAAAAGAGCATATTGATAAAAAAAAACCATATTGATCGATATTGATAGTTATTGACAAATATAAAAAATAAACTATAAAATATATGTAACCGGATTACAGGATACAATAAGATAATTAAAAGAAAAAATAAACAAATGGGCCAATAATTAGGTTCGGGGAGAATTGGAGGTTGTTTAACAATGACTGGAGTCACGGGTATAGCATGAAACGGTTTATATACTAAATTTTAATGATAATGGGAAATATAACACATAAAGATAACACACAAAAACAGATGAAAACAATCGACAATAGTAAAATGCTCGGTATGAGATTTGATCATATGAGTCACAAGTCAGCCGGCGTCAAGTCAAATCCCCACGCTTGGGGTGAAAGTCAGAGTCCGGTGGTGCGATTTTTTCCTACCGCACCGTTGAGATTGTTCACAGAAGAGAGCAGTCTGCTCTTCAGTTACTTGAGATGTCCTGGTTCGTTCAGTGGTTAAGGCTCGCCATCTCCCTCGTCAGGAAGAAATCCAGTTCTCGTTCCAAGTGAGTGATCATAGGAGTCGGGATCAAACCCAAGGAAAAAAAAAACCCAGCCAACGCGCTCCAACGGTTCCCTCCTACAGAGGATTGGTTCACTCTGTCGTCTCCACACAAATCGCGTTGGTTCCAAGTTCCTAGCTCTTATTAGAAGGAGTCAAGTCCGCCTCTCCCTCTATCTATGCGGCACCCAAATCAGGGTTCTTCACGGCCTCGACCGTTGTTTTTTTTTCTCTCTCTCTCTCTCTCTAACCGCTCAGTCTTTGCTTTCTGTATCTGCGTGCTGCACAGCCGTTTGTCTCTCCTCTCGCTCAGCTGCGTCGCACGGTTTTATTTCGCGGAGGCGGGACTTATTTCTCTCAGCCAATGAAATTTCAGATTCCCACCTGGACCAATAGTATACAGCTTTCCTCTTCTGTTTCTGTTAGGGATGTTCAAGATTCTTGTTTTAACCGATGTTTAATATTAAACTCGTTATTTTAGTTATTCACCCTTCCAATAATTCATTATGAAATTATCTATTAGTTAATTAGATATCTATTAATTAGTATTGTTAATTTCCTTAATTTATATTTTATATTTTATCTAAATTGAGGATGGATCATATTAGTAAGCCAATTAGTTAATACCTCATTAAGGTTCTAGCTTCTGGGTTACATCCTCCCCCATTAAATATCATGCACGTCCCTGTGCATTGTTTCTACGGGGTACACAACTTCTTGAGTAAGAGAGTCAATAAAAGCTTTATTAAGTCCTTGGAAAAGGGACCTAACTACGGTCACTAGTGGATTGCCCAATTGAGAGTAAGTTAGTCTTTGAGGAGGCTGACTACTTCGTTCAGATCTCCTGACATACATCTCTGGTTGCACAGTATCATGCTCATCCGTTTCGGTTTGATTCTCAACTGAGACAGGACGAAGTGAGCTCTCTGTTTCCGACAGAGCTGATAAGCTATTCTCTAAGACTTTGGTCTTTTCAGATGTATGTGTCTGATCGTGTATGATGGGTTCAAAACTTACATCACGTTGCTGCGACTTTAGGACACCATCCAATTGAGGTAGGTTTGTGTTAGTTTCATCCCCCGTTTCTACGTCAGGTAAGTATACTTCGTTTTTTTTCGTTTTTTCAGGTAAGTATGTTGCTGCTTCTTTCACTCTTTCAGGTAAGAATGTCGCAGTTTCACTCATTCTGTCAGGTAAGAATGTTTCGGTGTTGATGCCTTTGTCAAGTAAGGACAATTCAGCATTTTCATTACCAGCTAAGGTTGGTTCCTTGCGATCCCCTGTGTGTAAGGATAGTGTGTTTTGTTGTTGAATATTATTTACCGGTCCTGAATCTGCTATGAGTTCCCTATTTGGCAAGGTGACCGCTATTTGATAGGATGGTCGGTTTAGCACTTGTGGAAGATCAGAGTAATAAAACTCATCTACCTCTTCGTCAAGTGGCTCATCTGGGTCAGGTTCTAAGGCTGAACTCTGTCTTGTATGAGGTCTGCTAGGTTTCGTAACGCGTTCTGTTTCATTTTCTAATGAAGAGAGAAAACCACAAGGCAGTAAAAGATCTCTGTGGAGTGTTCTGTTGGGTCCTTCTCCGTTCTCTGGTTTTACAGTGTATACTGGCAAGTTTTCCATCTGTTTGAGAACTATATACACTGTTTGCTCCCATTTGTCTGCTAATTTATGCTTTTCTCTTAAGCGAAGATTTCGGACTAAAACACGATCTCCCACACCTAGTGTGGACTCACGAATGTTTCTGTCGAACCGTTCTTTGTTCTTCCTCGCTGTTTTTTGAGAGTTTTTTATGACAATGTCATAACTCTGTTCCAGATGACTCTTCAGTTCTTTAACATACTGAGAATGAGTTATAGAGGGCTTGTTCAAATGCGGTAACCCAAAGGCAATATCTATAGGCAACCGAGGCTGCCTACCGAACATTAGCTCGTAGGGAGAGTATCCCGTCACGTCATTTTTTGTACAATTGTACGAGTGAGTAAGTGGTTTTACAAAATCGCGCCAGTGATGTTTCTCAGTGGCTTGTAAAGTTCCCAACATGCTGAGTAATGTACGATTGTACCGTTCAACGGGGTTGCCACGAGGGTGATAAGGGCTCGTTCTGACTTTACGGATACCAAGTAAAGAACAAAGTTCCTTGATTGTACGTGATTCGAAATCCCGTCCCTGATCACTATGAAGACGCTCAGGAAACCCGTAGTGGACTAAAAAATGTTCCCACAGGTTCTTCGCGACGGTGGTGGCTTTCTGATCTTTGGTTGGGATGGACACTGCATACTTTGTAAAATGATCTGTAATCACTAAGACATCTTTAGTGTTCTTACTGTCTGGTTCTATGGAGAGAAAATCCATGCAAACTAACTCCATAGGTCTGGTGGTGGTAATACTCACCATTGGAGCAGCTTTGTCAGGGAGGGCCTTCCGACGGATACATCTTTCGCAAGTTTTAACTTTGATTTCGATATCACTAGCCATTCTTGGCCAGTAAAAACGGGACCGAATGAGATCTGTCGTACGTTCAACCCCAAGATGCCCCATATCATCATGTAGGCTTTGCATGACTGTTGAACGTAATGAATCAGGCAAGACTAACTGCAATGATGTCTCTGGTCCTAATTGGCGTCTCCGGTACAGTAAATCATTTTGAAACTCAAACCGTTTCCACTCTCTCAAAAGGTTAAGAACCACCGGGGGTTCTGCAATAGTATCAGTTGGCGGTTTATTGTCAGTCATAAGCAGCTGAATGACTCGGCCAATGGTTGGATCTTTCCTCTGCAAGGAGACAAGGTCAGCATGGTTATACTTGGGCACAGCAAAGAAACTGTCACTATTGTCTTCCAACTGGAATAGGTCTGGAATGGCCGCTGCAGACATGGCAAGTGACTGAACTAAACCACAAGGAGAATCAGTCTCATCCAAGACCATGTGCTTTTGGCATGTTGCCTTCACTGCTTCGGCTTGAAGTTGAAGCTCGACTTCTTTGACAGAGGATAAAAGATGAGATCGGAACTCATCTAGTCGTTGGCATTCCTCAGTGAATTTTGAGTTGTCTTCAGGTTTATCATGCAGCCTCCTAGACAGGCCATCCGCGTCAACGTTCTGTGTACCTGCACGGTATCTGATGTCAAAATTATAGGTGGACAACGCAGCTAGCCAACGATAGCTCGTTGCATCGAGTTTTGCCGTTGTTAAGAGGTAAGTTAACGGATTATTATCAGTAATGACAGTGAATGTGTTCCCATACAAATAGTCATGAAACTTATCTGTTATGGCCCACTTTAAGGCTAGAAACTCCAACTTGTGCGCAGGGTACCTAGTTTCACTAGAGCTTAAACCGCGACTTGCATAAGCGATTACCTGTGTGACACCGTTTTGCACTTGGTATAGCGCTGCACCGAGTCCGGTCGTACTAGCATCTGTGTGTACTAGATATGGGAGTTTTGCGTCAGCGTAGCCAAGAACTGGCGAAGTGGTAAGTTTTTCAATAATAGTTTGAAAGGACTTCTCACAGTCTTGGCTCCAACGATTCCCAAAGGGTTCTTTGGTGTTCAAGTACTTTGATCTACATGGTGGTGTTTTAAAGTTTTTCCGTTTGGGTGGATAACCAGCCGTGAGAGATGTTAGTGGCTTGACAATATTTGAGTAGTCTTTAACGAAGCGTCGGTAATAACCGGTAAATCCTAAGAAAGATTGGAGTTCCTTCAAAGTTTGAGGCTTCGGCCATGTTTTGAGTGCTTCCACCTTATCTGGATCGGTTTTTATGCCATCTCGAGATACTATATGTCCAAGATAACGCACAGATGTCTGGAAAAAACGACACTTATCTGGTGATAGCTTGAGTCCGTATTCTCTAAGCCGTTCAAGAACGTGAGAAAGTCTGGTTTCGTGTTCTTCCAAGGAGTTGGAAAAGACGATCAAGTCGTCTAGGAAAACTAACACTTCCTTCAGATTAATGTCCTTCATACACTTTTCCATAACCCGTTGGAAAGTGCTTGGAGCATTTGTTATTCCTTGTGGCATACGGTTAAATTCATAAAACCCAAACGGGCAAACAAAAGCAGTTTTAGGTTTATCCTTTTCACACATCTCTATTTGATAGTAACCTGACTTGAGGTCCATCACAGAAAACCACTGTGATCCAGCGAGAGCAGAAAAGGACTCCTCCAAGTTAGGCAGGGCATATGCGTCGCGAATGGTTTGCAGATTAAGCTTTCTATAGTCTATACATAGACGTACTTCACCATTCTTTTTCCGAACTACCACTATTGGTGAGGCAAATGGAGACTCCGACTCTCTTATTATACCGGTTTCCAAGAGGGCTTCCAAATGTTTTCTCACGGCTTCATAATCATGTGGATGGATCGGCCGAGATTTCTGTTTGAATGGGGTCTCGTCTTTTAAGTTGATGTGATGTCTTATCTGTTGTGTATGACCAAAATCAAGATCGTGGTGCGAAAACACATCGGAGTAAGTGTTAAGTTTGTTGGTGATCCTCCCTTTCCATTCTTCGGACAAGGGCGAAGTACCGAAGTCAAAACTGAGAGGAGGGTTTGAAGGTGAAGTCTGTTGCTGCGAACTACACGCCGCAAGTACTTTCTGATCACTTTTGTCAGGTTCTGGATATGGCATAACACGATCGGCTTTAACTAACTCAGCGATCACACAGTTAGTGGGTAATGTGATGTCATGGTTAGTTTCGTTTCTTAGTACAACAGGTACTTTGTATGGACCATGTGAAGGTAAGGAAATGAGGCAACAGTCTACAATTATACCCCCTGGTAGAGAACCATTGGTGGGTTGTTCAATGAGTGCATAAGGCTCATGCTTGTTTTGGCTGGGTTGCATAAACCCTTCTAGTAACAGTTTTTTATTTGCAGGGAGAACTTCTTGGGTTCTCCCTCGAAGCTTCACCACACCAACTCGTCCATCTTTGCTTTGTTTTTTTCTGACTGCTAAGGCTTTTAGCACGTGTTGGTACCCATAAGAGAGTGCCTTGGAATCAGGTAAGTTATTGGCAGACAATTGCTCATACAAAGGATCGAGTGTGTTTGTGCCAATGAGTAGTGGTGTATCAGAGTTTGAGCTTATATCCGGAACCACTAACGCAAGGGTAGGTAACTCAAGTCCAGACTGATCGAGCTCTTTTGGAAATGTGACACTTATCTCTATGTATCCTAAATAAGGAACTGCTTGACCGTTTGCGCCCTCGACTTCTAACAGATTACTGATGGGTTTAATTGAGAGGTCAGGTAAGTGTTCTTGGTAAAAAGAATTGGCAATGGTGGTTACCTGGGACCCTGAATCCAGTAAACAATTACATTCAACACTGTTAACTGAGACTGTAGCTGTGCATCGCCCACCCACTAATCTTTTGGGAAGTTTTGGCACTGAATGAGCATGAACTGGCTTGCAAAAAAGTCTCTCTGTCCTTTCCTTAGAGGGACTTGTTTCTACTTTAGCACCTATCTGTCCCACGATAGGAGCTTCTACCGGTTTAAAGGAGGAGACTGAGCAATTGGCTTTGACATCTCCCACTCGCACTGCTTCTGTCTAAGAGCAAGTCTTTTAGTTGCAACTAGTGCTGGATTTGGCTCGTTGCTACAGCTAGAAGCTATGTGCCCATCTTCTCCGCACTTAAAACAGTATCCAGGCTTTGGTCTGGGCACCACTGCTGTTATCTGCTGAATCTGTTTGGGCTCATCTGGAATTTTAGTCCCCACACGGGGTTTTGACTCTTTTTGAGTTTTCTTTGCCTTTTTATCTGTGTTGTTAACCTTAAGCTGTGCAATTTGGCTCCTGAGCTCAGCGATTTGTTTGCGTAAGTCATCACAGTTATCATCTATTTCCAGTTCACAAGTGTTTTTACTCTGAGAGCATGTTGTTTGCACATTTGAATACACTCTAGTTCGTTGTGCCCCTAAGTGTTGTTTCATGCGTGCTGCTTTAGTAGCCTGTTTGTCTTCTTCAGTGCGCAGTTTGAGGAGAAGTGCTGTAAAATGAGGCGGGTTGTCTTTCTTTTGTTCGAGTTGCAGGTTTGAAATCAGCGAGCTGTCCCAACAGCCTCTGCAAAACTGCTTGAGCAGCTGCTGGTCGGCGTCACTGGAGGAAATTCCATTCCTCTGAATAACTAGGTTTAACAAGGTGTATAACCTCTGAAAGTAATCGGAAGGTTTTTCACCACTGTCCTGGTTTGTGTTTAAGAAGCGAGCAAAGAGCTCGTCGCCGTCTTCGACAGCTGCGTAAGCTGAATCGAGATGTTCAAGGTACGTTTCCGGGTCGGATTTTGGACTAAGAGCTTTAACGATGCTCGCTGCTGGGGCTGACAGACTCTCCACGATTCTTCGTACAATTTGGGACTTGGTGAGTGAAGGATCATTTATGCATAACACTACACTACTACGCCAAGTATCATAGTCAGTTTCAAAAGAAGGGTGTGGAACTCGCCCTGAGAACGGTTTTAGTCTGTATTGTGAAGTAGGCGGAGGGATAACCTCACTGCTTTTAACAATGTGTTCCACAATAACTCGCTGAACCTCAGGTGTGTTTAAAAGATTTGGTGGAATGCAAGGGTTTTGTTTTCCAGTCTCTGTAGGTGGACAATTGTCCTTTGAGTTGTTCATATAGTTAACTTCTGGTGTTAAAGGCAGGGAATATGTAACTTGGTCACTATGGAGCATTGGCTCTGGTTCAGTGACTGGTTCAGATGCATGGGTATCCCTTCCTAAAGATTCCCCAATTTTTGCCAGTTCCTCCATTAGAAGGTCTTTAAATGATTGATTGCTACGCGCAGCTATGTCCCTGAGCTCTGACAGATAGGCATCAGTGGCAGATGTGCTAGTTTCTAGACTGTACGCGCTGGCTAGGTCTTGAATATGAAAGAAAACATCTGGGTTCCTAGTACAAGGTTTGTCATAGGGTAAACATTGTTTCTTTAATTCCTTAACAGTGGCTTCATGTTGAAACTCCACAATAATCTGATCACAGTTTGGTAACTTAATGCGCCTGTTAACTGGTCCGAATCCTTCCATAAACCCAAAGACTTCGTTATCAAGGTCTGTATCAGTTAACCCACTGATTAAAACAGCATTTGAAACTTTGACCTTTTCTGTTTTCACAACTTCCATTTTAAAACACTCAAAAGTACCAATAATGCCAAAATGGCAAACCACTGTGACCTCCAGGCACTCTTATGATGTCAGTCAATGGTTAGCTAAGGTAACAACTCTACAATTCTCCTGGCTGGCTCGCCAAGTTTTATGTAACCGGATTACAGGATACAATAAGATAATTAAAAGAAAAAATAAACAAATGGGCCAATAATTAGGTTCGGGGAGAATTGGAGGTTGTTTAAGAATGACTGGAGTCACGGGTATAGCATGAAACGGTTTATATACTAAATTTTAATGATAATGGGAAATATAACACATAAAGATAACACACAAAAACAGATGAAAACAATCGACAATAGTAAAATGCTCGGTATGAGATTTGATCATATGAGTCACAAGTCAGCCGGCGTCAAGTCAAATCCCCACGCTTGGGGTGAAAGTCAGAGTCCGGTGGTGCGATTTTTTCCTACCGCACCGTTGAGATTGTTCACAGAAGAGAGCAGTCTGCTCTTCAGTTACTTGAGATGTCCTGGTTCGTTCAGTGGTTAAGGCTCGCCATCTCCCTCGTCAGGAAGAAATCCAGTTCTCGTTCCAAGTGAGTGATCATAGGAGTCGGGATCAAACCCAAGGAAAAAAAAAACCCAGCCAACGCGCTCCAACGGTTCCCTCCTACAGAGGATTGGTTCACTCTGTCGTCTCCACACAAATCGCGTTGGTTCCAAGTTCCTAGCTCTTATTAGAAGGAGTCAAGTCCGCCTCTCCCTCTATCTATGCGGCACCCAAATCAGGGTTCTTCACGGCCTCGACCGTTGTTTTTTTTTCTCTCTCTCTCTCTCTCTAACCGCTCAGTCTTTGCTTTCTGTATCTGCGTGCTGCACAGCCGTTTGTCTCTCCTCTCGCTCAGCTGCGTCGCACGGTTTTATTTCGCGGAGGCGGGACTTATTTCTCTCAGCCAATGAAATTTCAGATTCCCACCTGGACCAATAGTATACAGCTTTCCTCTTCTGTTTCTGTTAGGGATGTTCAAGATTCTTGTTTTAACCGATGTTTAATATTAAACTCGTTATTTTAGTTATTCACCCTTCCAATAATTCATTATGAAATTATCTATTAGTTAATTAGATATCTATTAATTAGTATTGTTAATTTCCTTAATTTATATTTTATATTTTATCTAAATTGAGGATGGATCATATTAGTAAGCCAATTAGTTAATACCTCATTAAGGTTCTAGCTTCTGGGTTACATATACTTTAAATGCGGCCCTGGCCATTTCATGCTATTCCTTAATTCCATGCTGTAGTTGTTTTTTAAAACACAGAAATGGTTTTGTTACCTGTTTTCCCGCTACGTTTCGTCTGCGGCTGCAAACTTCCTCAGGCTGACGCTGATGGTGGCGTCACTTCCTTCTCCGTTTATCTGCGGGCAGCAGAGGACGTTGTCGCCCTCTACTGCCCGCTCTCCCCTCTCCGACGATGCAGTCCCATGCGTGGTCCAGCGTGTAAACTCCGTCGTCCCTGTTCATGGTCCCACATCCACGTCTCCTTATCTCGATTGCTTCCTTGATCCATCTTTTGTATTTTTGTTGTTCGGTGTTTATGATCCATGTGTTGTCCCAGTCCATTATATGGTTTTCTCTTGTGCAGTGATCTGTTACGGCTGACTTCTTTATTGTGCTTTCTGCTTCTTGTGTTGCTGCTCTTGTGTGTTTTCAACTTGCCTCTTCCTCGCACTCCTTTCTGTGTTCTATTGTTCGTGTGTTGAGGTGGCGTCCGGTTTCTCCCATCTATGTTTTATTGCAGAGTTTGCATGGGATTTCGTAGATGACTCCACTCTTGTGTATCTATCATGGACATCAGAACACCCCACCATACACAACATGTCAGTAATCAGAACATTATATCACCGAGCAAACATGGTAACAGAAGAGAGAGACCGTAAACAAGAGGACAAACACATACAACACGCTTTAAAGACCTGCAGATACCCGACATGGGCAATAAACAAAGGAAAACAACAAACAACAACAGAAAGCAAAGAACAACCAAAGCATAGAACCAGAAACCCAGAAAGACGAGAACCAGAACCAGTGATAACCCTACCATACATCAGAGGCATAACGGAAAAAATAAGAGCAACAATGAAAAAACACAACATAAACACACCAACAAAGCCATACACAACAGTTAGAAACAGACTAGTACACCCAAAAGACAAAATATCAGCTGGACAAAAATGTGGAGTCATCTACGAAATCCCATGCAAAATATGCAATAAAACATACGTAGGAGAACCCGGACGCCAACTCAATACACGGACAATAGAACACAGAAAGGAGTGCGAGAAAGAGGCAAATCGTAAACACACAAGAGCAGCAAAAGAAGAAGCAGAAAGTACAATAAAAAAGTCAGCCGTAACAGATCATTGCTTAAGAGAAAACCATATAATGGACTGGGACAACACACGGATCATAACCACTGAACAACAAAAATACAAAAGATGGATCAAGGAAGCAATCGAGATAAGGAGACGTGGATGTGGGACCATGAACAGGGACGACGGAGTTTACACGCTGGACCACGCATCGTCGGAGAGGGGAGAGCGGGCAGTAGAGGGCGACAACGTCCTCTGCTGCCCGCAGATAAACGGAGAAGGAAGTGACGCGCCACCATCAGCGTCAGCCTGAAGAAGCCGGCAGCCGCAGACGAAACGTAGCGGGAAAACAGGTAAACAAAACTGTTTCTGTGTTTAAAAAAGAACTACAGCCTGGAATTAGAGATACGACACAGCAAGTACACACCTAAGATGCTATTCCTTCTTTAACTACTTTCAATAAAGAACAGGCAAAAACAAACTTAAATTCAATATTTTATTTAAACATCTTTGTTTTGCATTTCAGGAAAAGATGGAATTTTGCCCATTTTTCAAGCAGAAATGGAGATTTCAGTTCAGTTCATGATTTTCTTCAAATGAAGGTTCACAATATTCACATTTATACAGCGATGTTTGCAAACGTGACGGGACATGATTTCATACCACCTGAACTTCCACTTCTCCCCCTGAGCCTGAGATCAGTGGTCTCCTCCTGTTCAGGCTTTGGTGGGACCTTCATCACCGTCTCCTTGTTCTGCTCTCATTCCGCCTTTCCCGGGATCCCCTGATGTCCCTCTTCCCTGTTCACGTTCTCTCCCTTTCCTTACATTTTTAATCATATATTTTGTCATGTTAAACCTTTTTTAACCATTTTTAACAATCTTTTTATATTTTAAATGTTGTGTTCTTGTGAAGAACCTTGTGGTTTTTATCTTGAGAGGTGCTACATAAAAGATCGTTTTCTGTCTCACATGCTCCTCTTCTGCTGGTTTAAAGCGGCCACCTGTTGATTAGTTTGAGCGCTACTGCCACCTAGTGACTGGGGGTGGTTTTGCATACCAGCATGAAAAAAATATTCAAAAAATTAACTCATTCGCTGCCAGCCGTTTCCTGATCGGTAAAGCCCTTCGCTGCCAGCGTTTCTCGCCGTTTTTACCGTATTTAAGAGTCACAGAACGTTGCGCGCTAGGATGATGTTGACGCCAAAACAAAGCGGTGACTCATCTCTTACATCAGGAAGAATTTGCGCGTTTCGAGCGTTATCTGTTCTTTCATAATCCGTTGTTGAATTGTGATCGGCAGACGCTTCTCCGGTTCGCGCCTCACTTTTTTTACAGCAGCGGCCCAAAACGATCTAACACATGGATTTCTGCTTCCTGATCACGTGACGTGCGACGTACGCGAATGAAGATCGGCTTTAGAGCTGAGATGTTTGTTCTCTCAGCGCGGGAGCTCATTCCGATGCCCAAACTGTAAAAAAAAAATGCAAATGACGACTTTAGTCGTCAATGGCAGTGGATGAGTCAAAAATTCTCCAGCCCCCGAAGATCTCCAGCACCCCTCCGGTGCACGCCTTGACCCAACATATCCCAAGTCCATTTGTTGGTGTTACAGAACTTTCAAATGTTTAATTAATTCTGTTTTCTTACAGACGCAACAAAGAAATCTGATGGTCAAGTTGATGCTCCTGCTAAGTTCTTTCACAAGGTAATGCAGAACATGTACCTACACATGACGTTGATCTGGTTGCAGGCCATCAAGGTCACTGATCTGTTCTCCAACAACAGTTCGTATAGCAGTAACCCCTACCGCACACTGGAAGCACCGGCGGCCCAGAACGGCAGCGGAACGTCACTGCTTCAAATAGAATCCATTATAGACTGGAGATTATTCAAACCACCCGTGAACCATCCGGGAATGTTCAGAAGCAGCTCACCGTGCCACACCGTTAAAGATGGGGTCGGGTGGTATTTTTCTGGGACATGACTATTTCCACAGCTAATATAGGGCTAGACAGGACAGCACACACCGTTTTAGTGTAAAACCCCCCAGTAGGTTTCAAAATAAGACTATCGCCTTGTCTCTTGTCTCGTCTTCTACCTGTCCGGGTCCGGGTCGCGAGGGCAGCATCCCAGCTAGGGAGTTCCAGACCATCCTCTCCCCAGCCGCCTTCACCAGCTCCTTTGGCAGGACCCCAAGGCGTTCCTGGTCCAGATCGGAGGTGTACTTTCTCCAGGGGGCCTCCTGCCGGCAGGACATGTCTGAAACACCTCCCTGGGGAGGCGTCCAGGAGACATCCTAACAAGATGCCCTAACAAGCCACCTCAACTGGCTCCTGACGATATGGAGGAGCAGTGGCTCTCCGAGTCTCTCCCAAATGTCCGAGCTCCTCACCCTATCCCTACGGCTGAGCCCAGCCCCCCCACAGAGAGAACTCATTTTGGCCGCTGGTGTCTGTGATCTCGTTCTTTCGGTCACCACCCAGAGCTCATGACCATAGGTGAGGACTGAGCGGTAGATGGACTATTGAAGAGCATTGCAGCGATGTGATTTCATATCTATGTAGATTACATCAGTACGTGTGAGCTAACCGCTCAGTTACTCCCAGCATGGCTCCAGAAGTGCAGCGGTGTGTTTTCATGGCTTTAATCCTGGCAGTGGAGCAGGGTTAGGGTTAACCCTAACCCGTCATTCATGAAGTCAAACTGTGATGTCACACGTAATTCCTTTCTTTTGGGTTTAATGGTGGACGGCAGACTCGCCTCTGCCAGTGCGCCCCAGGGCAGCTGTGGCTGTAGCTTATCCCCACCAGTGTGTGAATGGGTGAATGACTGATTGTGTTGTAAAGCGCCTTGGGGGGTCCCAGGACTCTAGAAGGCGCTATATCAAATACAGGCCATTTAATCTTGGAACGTGCATCCCTGGTGTCTGAGCAGTGGAACAGCAGGGACGCCCATTCTGTTAGCTAGGTCTACGCTGAGCAACAAAGGGATGCTGACACTGGGACGAGTCTGGGAGGTGGAGCTAGCAGACTTTAAATGAGTCAGCGGAAGGCAGGTCCATCCCAGTGTGGTGTGAAGTAGATGCCAGTGATAGAAGATGTGACCTAGATAGTAAAGTAGATGAAAGTTTGTTTGATATGAACACAAATAGTTGTGATTATCATCAGGAAGGCCAACTCAGTAGTGATGTAATCATCGAGGATGCACCTCAGCAGTTAGTGTTGTTGGTTTACAGCAATAAAGGGTTATTTAAGGAAATGTAAAACAGCTGTTTGGATGCAGCACCTGGCTCTGGCGGTGACTGCGTATGCTCCAGGGCAGCTGTGGCTACGATGTAGCTCAGCTCCACCAGGGTGTGGATTGTGTCCTGTACAGCACCTTGGGGGGTTGTAAGGCTCTGTACAATGGCAGACCGTTGGTTTGGAACCAGTGGAGTGAGATTGTGTCAAACCCATACTGCATCCATGCTCACACACATCTGCTTTTGTGTTCCAGGTGAAAGACGTGGACCAGGCTGGGGACTGGTTTAAAGATGGGATGAAGTTAGAAGCTATTGATCCCCTGAACCTCTCAGCTATTTGTGTAGCCACTGTGAAGAAGGTAGAGTGATGTTGGCCATCAGAACCAAGTTCAGGCCCTTGTTCAGACTGTTCCACACTCATCAGGTCCTCCTGTGCTGTGTAGGTGCTGGCAGACGGGTTTCTCATGATTGGGATTGATGGCTCAGAGGCTGTGGATGGGTCAGACTGGTTCTGCTACCACAGTACCTCCCCCTCCATCTTTCCTGCTGGCTTCTGTGAAATAAACAACATAGAGCTCACTCCTCCCAAAGGTACAGTACCCCTGCATGCTGGGCCTGGCTCACCTACTGCGGTACAGCTGGACCTGTGGTGCTGATGGTCTTTTCTGATCTCCAGGATACACTAAACTGCCATTCAAATGGTTTGACTACCTCAAAGAGTTGGGATCAGTAGCTGCTCCTGTTAAACTGTTTAACAAGGTCTGGTTTAATGCTTCTACTGTACCATGAGCATGTTCTACTGTGTGAATATCCAGTCTTTGGTGCTTGAACGTTACTCCCTGAAAGGCCCAGGAACTCCGATGCTCATTTGTTCTGGTTGTGTTTCTTCTAGGAGGTTCCTAATCATGGTTTCAAGATGGGCATGAAGCTGGAGGCTGTGGATCTGATGGAGCCCCGACTGGTGTGTGTGGCCACCGTGACGAGGGTCGTGCACCGGCTACTGAGAATCCACTTTGATGGCTGGGAAGACGAGTATGACCAGTGGGTGGACTGTGAGTCACCTGACCTTTACCCTGTGGGGTGGTGTCAGTTGACTGGCTATCAGCTCCAACCACCAGCCTCACAAAGTAAGAACACACTGCTCTTCCATTTCATTTTCTGTTCCTCACTTCTGATTACCTTCAATGGTGTCTGTTTGTTGCAACAGCAGGTACAAAAACTAACTTGTTTTTATTTGGCTCTTTTTCTGTCCTGCCTGTTTATTATCTTCCTGCATCTCCTCTCAATCCTAAAGAGAAACTGCTACCTGGGTTCATATATATTCACCTCATGAGTTACCTTTGAACTGCAGTTCTAAAAGATCTACCGACCGCTAAAACAGCGGAGCGCTCGCCGGCCGCATCAGTGATCGGTGCGTCACCGGATGGCAAGGTGATGCGCCCCGCTCCACAGCAGCGAAACGCATCAGGCACAAATAAGAGAATAAAAGACAGAAGACATAAAAGGAAATGAGCCGACATGAACGATCGTGTGTTAAATTAGTTTTTGAGGTGGTGACACCTGATTTGATAATGTTACTGTGGCCGTGCTCAGGACGCAGATGTCTGGAGCGCGTCAACAATCAGAGCTTTGCATGCACAAGCTGGTTAAGGTTAGGATGGGGGTGAGGGGAAGGTTAAATTGCAAGAGGGTAAAGGTCACAATTTGGTTAAATGTCTGTTTTACGGCGGGTGACAGTACCGACGCTCTGGCACAACGCGTTGCCTCCCGACGCGCAGGAGCTTGTCACCTGCTGACAGCAGGCTGCTGTCTTTTCCGAGGACTGCATCTTGCCGGTCATTATCACGTGACAGCGACTAGTCGATAGCAGGCATAACAAGTCACTATAGAGCGGTGAAGTCGACTAGTGACTAGTTCATACAACCCCTGCTACTGCTCCCCAGAGTGTTCTGCAGCATAATCAGCACGTTCTCTTTGAACTTGATATCAAATTTTCGCCTCCTCTTCGTCTCCGCACGGTTAAAGTTACCCTCACGGTCTATCACTGGCAAATCAAAAGTGAGACGATGACAAAACCGCCCCCCGTACTTGCTTGTTACCACATTCCACCCGGCCACAATAAAATAGCAGCCATTATTCACCTCCGCCGACTCTGACACCGGCCAACATGTGATACCCGGCCGTTAATTAAATACAGGCTTTAATATTAGAGGATTTACGGTATCTGTTTACTTTAACAGAGCTACAGCGGTGCTAGTGACGAATATACAGGAAGCGGCATCCTGACCAATCACAAGCTTGCGATCTCTTGTCACTTTTGGTGGATGTTTAAAATTTTGATCATGTCTCTTGTCACCCTCTGTGAGCCCGTCGGAGAGCCCATGTGCAGAGGGAGAAGTATCAGTCAGGCCTTATTTGTGTTTCCACTCGCACACAGTCTGTCATTCTTCAGTCGGCCAACAACGACCCCTCATCGTCTGCCACCTGCACACTTGTAGCGCTAACACATTAGCGTCGGCAGGCTAGGGGTTTGGTGGGGCTGGATGGCGTGAGTTCAGTCTCGAACCGGCGGTGTGGTGTTCATTAGGAATGGGTACCTGTGGCATTTGAATTGGTATGGTACCAATTCCCAGTGCCCACGAATTGATACCGGTACTTAATGGTAACAATTTTTGAAACTTTTGAGTGTTTAATAAGTTTCCCCATATTTCCCCAATGCATAACCATATTTTATACATATCATGATAATAACATACGACTGTTAGTATTTTATCATCGTAGTGTTGTATAAAATTCTTCAACATGAAAACCTTTAACAACAGTTTCTAAATGAAGCAAAAACAAACCCAACTCCATGTACTCCTAATCCTCTTCTAATCCCTCTGGAATAACTCTGGTGAGGAGACCATGTGTTATAAACTACAGATGAAACTAAAGCAAACTTCGATACCATACAACTGTTTGTATTTTAATATTGTGGTGTTTCACTAACTAAACCAGCTCCATGTACTCCTGTTCCTCTCCTTTCTCCTCTGGACAAACTGTGTGATGGTGGGTCCTTGTAGCTTTATAAACTGTGTCATGGTGGTCCTTGTAGTTTTATAAACTGTGTGATGGTGGGTCCTTGTATTTTTATAAACTGTGTGATGGTGGGTCCTTGTAGTTTTATAAACTGTGTGATGGTGGGTCCTTGTAGCTTTATAAACTGTGATGGTGGGTCCTTGTAGCTTTATAAACTGTGATGGTGGTCCTTGTAGCTTTATAAACTGTGTGATGGTGGGTCCTTGTAGTTTTATAAACTGTGTGATGGTGGGTCCTTGTAGTTTTATAAACTGTGATGGTGGTCCTTGTAGTTTTATAAACTGTGTGATGGTGGGTCCTTGTAGTTTTATAAACTGTGTGATGGTGGGTCCTTGTAGCTTTATAAACTGTGATGGTGGTCCTTGTAGTTTTATAAACTGTGTGATGGTGGGTCCTTGTAGTTTTATAAACTGTGTGATGGTGGGTCCTTGTAGCTTTATAAACTGTGATGGTGGTCCTTGTAGCTTCATAAACTGTGATGGTGGGTCCTTGTAGTTTTATAAACTGTGTGATGGTGGGTCCTTGTAGTTTTATAAACTGTGTGATGGTGGGTCCTTGTAGTTTTATAAACTGTATGATGGTGGGTCCTTGTAGTTTTATAAACTGTATGATGGTGGGTCCTTGTAGTTTTATAAACTGTGTGATGGTGGTCCTTGTAGCTTTATAAACTGTGTGATGGTGGGTCCTTGTAGCTTTATAAACTGTATGATGGTGGTCCTTGTAGTTTTATAAACTGTGATGGTGGTCCTTGTAGCCTTATAAACTGTGTGATGGTGGGTCTTTGTAGTTTTATAAACTGTGTGATGGTTGGTCCTTGTAGCTTTATAAACTGTATGATGGTGGGTCCTTGTAGTTTTATAAACTGTGTGATGGTGGTCCTTGTAGCTTTATAAACTGTGTGATGGTGGGTCCTTGTAGCTTTATAAACTGTATGATGGTGGTCCTTGTAGTTTTATAAACTGTGATGGTGGTCCTTGTAGCCTTATAAACTGTGTGATGGTGGGTCTTTGTAGTTTTATAAACTGTGTGATGGTGGGTCCTTGTAGTTTTATAAACTGTGTGATGGTGGTCCTTGTAGCTTTATAAAGTGTATGATGGTGGGTCCTTGTAGTTTTATAAACTGTGTGATGGTGGTCCCTGTAGCTTTATAAACTGTGTGATGGTGGGTCCTTGTAGCTTTATAAACTGTATGATGGTGTTCCTTGTAGTTTTATAAACTGTGATGGTGGTCCTTGTAGCTTTATAAACTGTATGATGGTGGTCCTTGTAGTTTTATAAACTGTGATGGTGGTCCTTGTAGCCTTATAAACTGTGTGATGGTGGGTCTTTGTAGTTTTATAAACTGTGTGATGGTGGGTCCTTGTAGTTTTATAAACTGTGTGATGGTGGGTCCTTGTAGTTTTATAAACTGTGATGGTGGTCCTTGTAGCTTTATAAACTGTATGATGGTGGTCCTTGTAGTTTTATAAACTGTGATGGTGGTCCTTGTAGCCTTATAAACTGTGTGATGGTGGTCCTTGTAGCCTTATAAACTGTGTGATGGTGGGTCTTTGTAGTTTTATAAACTGTGTGATGGTGGGTCCTTGTAGTTTTATAAACTGTGTGGTGGTGGTCCTTGTAGCTTTATAAACTGTGTGGTAGGGTTGTCACGGTATGAAAATTTAACCTCACGGTTATTGTGACCAAAATTATCACGGTTTTCGGTATTATCGCGGTATTTTTTAAACGGTGTTGCATATGTTCAGAAAGCATTGATAGTCCTGTTCTACACAAACTGAAATAGTTCTGAAAAGGTTTAACAGTGTTTATTAAACCTAAAATAACACAAAGCCTTAGCAAAAGTGCAACTTTTCACAAGTAAAGGAACAAATAGCTTCTTTTTCTGGAACATGTTACAGAAGTCAGTGCAGGTTTAAATTATACAAATCCAAACATTCGAAACATAAACAATATGTAAACAAATCAAAGAAACACCACTTGTTTTCTCATATACTTGTTTTCTTCATTATCAAAATGAAAATCTAAAACTCCAGTCCACACTTGACTTGAGCACTGTACAAGTCAACCTTAAAAAAATATGTATTTAAAATAAATAGCCACTTTAAACAAATGACTAAAATAACTACTACACTATGTAATCAAATCCAAATGTTCAAGTATAAATGGCATTGAATAAGTAAACAAATCAATGACAAGGAACTAATTGTATATTTCTCTTCATCATCAACAAATAAGATGCTTCATCCAGCAACAGGGTGTCCGTGACACGGTTTAAATGCTGGCAGAGGACGCTGCGGCTGCAGTATATAGTGACTCGTTGCATTCTCCCTCAACCAAAAGTCCTCACGTCATGCATTTAAGCTAAAATGCTAATGTTAACCTACCTTGCACTGGCTGTAGAGACGTGGGTGATGGTCACGCAGATGTGCCTTGAGATTCGAAGTGTTGCTGCCTTCTGCAGACACTTGTTTCCTGCACGTTCTGCAAACGGGATAGCCGTCTTCTATTAACTGTCCCTCAGCGTTTTTCAGAAATCCAAAATATGCCCATACTTCCGATTTAGTCTTCTTTGACGGCTGATGGATGTCCTGGGCGCTGCCGTCTCCTCCTTCGGCCGTTATTTCAGCTTCAAAGTTTTGGTGCCGTTGCAAACTAAAAAGTGCGTGTGCGCGCCGCGGGAACTTCAGCTGAAGCGACGGTGGCTGGTAAGGGTCATTGCGCCGAAACCACGGCCACGGTAAACCCACCGAAATAATATAGTTTTTTAAAAACTGGACGGTTATTTTTATTGTCAACTTTTTCTACCGGGGTTTACCGCTATACCGGTTACCGTGACAACCCTACTGTGTGGTGGTGGTCCTTGTAGTTTTATAAACTGTGTGATGGTGGGTCCTTGTAGTTTTATAACCTGTGTGATGGTGGTCCTTGTAGTTTTATAAACTGTGTGATGGTGGTCGTTGTAGCTTTATAAACTGTGTGGTGGTGGTCCTTGTAGTTTTATAAACTGTGTGATGGTGGGTCCTTGTAGTTTTATAAACTGTGAGATGGTGGGTCCTTGTAGTTTTATAAACTGTGTGATGGTGGGTCCTTGTAGCTTTATAAACTGTGTGATGGTGGGTCCTTGTAGTTTTATAATCTGTGACGGTGGTCCTTGTAGTTTTATAAACTGTGTGATGGTGTGTCCTTGTAGTTTTATAAACTGTGATGGTGGTCCTTGTAGCTTTATAAACTGTGTGATGGTGGGTCCTTGTAGTTTTATAAACTGTGTGATGGTGGGTCCTTGTAGTTTTATAAACTGTGATGGTGGTTCTTGTAGTTTTATAAACTGTGTGATGGTGGGTCCTTGTAGTTTTATAAACTGTGATGGTGGTCCTTGTAGCTTTATAAACTGTGTGATGGTGGGTCCTTGTAGTTTTATAAACTGTGATGGTGGTCCTTGTAGCTTTATAAACTGTGTGATGGTGGGTCCTTGTAGTTTTATAAACTGTGTGATGGTGGGTCCTTGTAGTTTTATAAACTGTGATGGTGGTTCTTGTAGTTTTATAAACTGTGTGATGGTGGGTCCTTGTAGTTTTATAAACTGTGATGGTGGTCCTTGTAGTTTTATAAACTGTGTGATGGTGGGTCCTTGTAGTTTTATAAACTGTGATGGTGGTCCTTGTAGCTTTATAAACTGTGTGATGGTGGGTCCTTGTAGTTTTATAAACTGTGTGATGGTGGGTCCTTGTAGTTTTATAAACTGTGATGGTGGTACTTGTAGCTTTATAAACTGTGTGATGGTGGGTCCTTGTAGTTTTATAAACTGTGTGATGGTGGGTCCCTGTAGTTTTATAAACTGTGATGGTGGTCCTTGTAGCTTTATAAACTGTGTGATGGTGGGTCCTTGTAGCTTTATAAACTGTGTGATGGTGGGTCATTGTAGTTTTATAAACTGTGATGGTGGTCCTTGTAGCTTTATAAACTGTGTGATGGTGGGTCCTTGTAGTTTTATAAACTGTGTGATGGTGGGTCCTTGTAGTTTTATAAACTGTGATGGTGGTTCTTGTAGTTTTATAAACTGTGTGATGGTGGGTCCTTGTAGTTTTATAAACTGTGATGGTGGTCCTTGTAGCTTTATAAACTGTGATGGTGGGTCCTTGTAGTTTTATAAACTGTGTGATGGTGGGTCCTTGTAGTTTTATAAACTGTGATGGTGGTTCTTGTAGTTTTATAAACTGTGTGATGGTGGGTCCTTGTAGTTTTATAAACTGTGATGGTGGTCCTTGTAGCTTTATAAACTGTGTGATGGTGGGTCCTTGTAGTTTTATAAACTGTGTGATGGTGGGTCCTTGTAGTTTTATAAACTGTGATGGTGGTTCTTGTAGTTTTATAAACTGTGTGATGGTTGTCCTTGTAGTTTTATAAACTGTGATGGTGGTTCTTGTAGTTTTATAAACTGTGTGATGGTGGGTCCTTGTAGTTTTATAAACTGTGATGGTGGCTCCTTGTAGCTTTATAAACTGTGTGATGGTGGGTCCTTGTAGTTTTATAAACTGTGTGATGGTGGGTCCTTGTAGTTTTATAAACTGTGATGGTGGTTCTTGTAGTTTTATAAACTGTGTGATGGTGGGTTCTTGTAGTTTTATAAACTGTGTGATGGTGGGTCCTTGTAGTTTTATAAACTGTGTGATGGTGGGTCCTTGTAGCTTTATAAACTGTGTGATGGTGGGTCCTTGTAGTTTTATAAACTGTGATGGTGGTTCTTGTAGTTTTATAAACTGTGTGATGGTGGTCCTTGTAGTTTTATAAACTGTGATGGTGGTTCTTGTAGTTTTATAAACTGTGTGATGGTGGGTCCTTGTAGTTTTATAAACTGTGATGGTGGTCCTTGTAGCTTTATAAACTGTGTGATGGTGGGTCCTTGTAGTTTTATAAACTGTGTGATGGTGGGTCCTTGTAGTTTTATAAACTGTGATGGTGGTTCTTGTAGCTTTATAAACTGTGTGATGGTGGTCCTTGTAGTTTTATAAACTGTGTGATGGTGGGTCCTTGTAGTTTTATAAACTGTGATGGTGGTTCTTGTAGTTTTATAAACTGTGTGATGGTGGGTCCTTGTAGTTTTATAAACTGTGATGGTGGTTCTTGTAGCTTTATAAACTGTGTGATGGTGGTCCTTGTAGTTTTATAAACTGTGTGATGGTGGTCCTTGTAGTTTTATTAACTGTGTGATGGTGGGTCCAGTGTTTCCCTTACATAGGTGTAGCTGTGGCGGCCCACCACGGCTGAAATCCCAGCGCCACACCTACAAGATCCCAAGTTTTATAGATTTTTTTTTTGCGCCATTTCCCGAAGAAGCAGCGGGAACTACTCTGTTGTTGCTTGTGATCACAGCCGGCAGGCAGCAAGGAGGAGGAGGCAGGGCAGGGTGGTTACAGCTAGGGATGAGTCTGTTAGCTTTTCAATCTGGGTTCAGAGAAGGAACGACACCGACCTGGGGAGTGGAAGACTTTGTGTTCCTCAGATAGCTGTTCCTCATTTTGTCTTTCTTTCTCTGAAGCAATTTTTCTCTCGCCATCAGGTTCAGGTTTTGGGGGAGGTCGTGGCAGCAACTCTAGTTGCAAATGATGAAACTGTTGCTGACGATCTTGGAATCGTTGTTCTTGATGTGCTGCTTCCTCCGTGATCATCTCATTGTGAGCCTGCTGTTGGCTCATATGGCCTCAAAGTATCCCAACAAGTTAGGATTAAAATTGGTTTCCTTACTTCTTCACCCTCAGCGCGTATGATTCCTCCAGCTGCCTCATCCTGCAGGTCTTCAGCCTGTTCCTCTTGTCTCGCTGGATCCTGCGACTCCACCAGATGACCTTGTCTACCTCTACCTCCTCGTTGCATGGTTCTTGTCTCTGGGTCTTACTAATTCAACACGCACTCATGGCTAGCAAGATCCCACCTCTGCCACCACATGTCAGAGACTTGCAAACCAGCAAGGAGAGCACTGATGATTTTCTTGACATCCTAATTTATTACTTTTTTTTTACTTTGTTCTTTTCTCAAAAGAGGGTTCCAACCGGTACTTAAATTACATAACAATGGACATAGTAACAAAGGAACCCAAACTCGGGACCTGACTACAGACAAACCCTCTACAGACACAACAGGATCAACTCAAACAGTGGCTGATCAGACCACTGTCAACACACTAGGGTGGGGAGACATCAATTAACAAAGAACATAGATAAACTACCCCTAACAAATACATACTAATCAGTCCATTATGTTTGAGTGAATACATATTACTATCAAAGCCCAACTACTATTTACAAAAGAGAATAACTACCGTATTTTCACGACCATAAGGCGCACCTAAAAGTCTTAAATTTTCTCCAAAATGTACACCGCGCCCTGTGGTGCGGTGCGCCTATTGTGTTGTTGTGAGACGTGAACGTAGTAGAAGATGAGGGGCGTGGCATGAACGTGCGGACGTGAGCGAAGACAGACCTGTGGATCTGCCACATCCTCATCAACATCCTCGCTGTTTCCCTCGGACTCCGGCTGTGAGTCTCCGCCCACTTCCTCTGCTTCCAGTTCAAAAAACAGCCGTACTATCTGAACTACCTGGTGGGCATTTATCCTTCTCATCACCCTTTATATAAGCCTAATAACAGCCTACTAAACTGCAGAGACAACATATCTGTCCGGATCACTCCAAAATATGAAGTTTACTGTCAATATCTGTCTAATAGTTTGTTGTTACTCCGTTCGCGCCACTCCTTTCCCGCGAAGCGGCTCGTTTTTGCGCACATCTGGTTACTCGTGCGGCCTTCCTCTCTCTCTCAGCTACATAATGATGCTTTTTATCAGCTGAATATGTGAGACTTCCACCAACAGCAGAAGTATCTCATGGTTTTGTGGGTTTTTTATGTTCACAAGCACATTCCCTCTCACGGATTACTAAACTGATGTTTTGACAAGTTATCAGATTGTCTAAAAATAGGTCGTTTTTTAGTTTAGTATAACTGCGCTTTTACGTTGCCTATTAACAAAATTTAAAAACTGGGGTGTGGTTTATAATCTCCTTTTTAAAGCTGAATTGAAACCGAAACTCAGGGAGGCGGAGTCTTGCTGCTACAGCGTCCCAAATCAGACCTGATCTAAAGACGCGGATACGCGTCCATGGACCCCAGAGGGTTAATAAAACACAATTCAAATCACACGATTTTCTTAGGCCTATTAATAACACATATGATTTAGTTCATATGGAAAGTTTATGTGGTTAAATCCAACAACTACCGGTAAACACATTCTGAACTTAAACACAGCGCATCAGCGCTTGAAGCGGCGCTGCGAGCAGCTGCGACCCAAAAAGTACCAGAACTGCTCACGGTGCATGCGCAGTCATGCATCAACACCGCTCGTCCGCTATTTCCCTAATAACACGCTGTTCATTTTTATTTCTACACGATTTTTTACTCACAAAGATTGTCAAGAAAGCGTGTTTGATCTTGTTCATGTCAGATTAAACTGATCACAAAACGCAGATTTACTTTCTTTATTTGGTTTTCCTCATCCAACCCCATAAATCCCCGTGTGTCCTCCTGCAGCACTCCCGGTGTACGCCCGGCTTTAGTAGGAGGGAGACCCGCCATTATCGCTTTGTCGCGCATGTCTCATTGAAAATGAATGGAGAGGCGAAGTTGCCTCCCGTATGTCGAGCCCATTAGAAGAGCACGAGCCGTCAGCTCATGCAATCAGAGTGCACGTACCTCTAAACCAGGCTGAACCAGGACTAGACCAGTAAAGTGAAGCATGCTTTTGGCTGTTTATAATTTTCACAATGTCTGGTTTGCACTGATATGTTCCGTCCCAAGCCCGCACAGATGTTTACCGGTACGTTTTACCGCACCCTATAACCCGGTGCGCCTTTTGTATGTGTTAAATACCAAAAAGACCCATAACTGAAGCTGCGCCCTATAACACGGTGCAGCCTATGGTCGTGAAAATGCGGTAAATACACAAACACAGGAATCTTCTCTCTTGAGAGTTGGTATGACCCAATGGTGCTGATTAAGCCAAGTGATCTGCTACAGCTGCTCCAACTCCAAGGCCACTGGCAGCTCAAAGAAAAACATATCATATAAACACCTACAGACTAAAACCGATAACTCAATGTGTGCACGTCATACAGCCACCTAAACTGTCAATCCATAGAAACAAAACACTCACATATTCAAAATAAAGGAAACATGACCAGACAGCCATTCACCTGAGGTGTGACAGCAGGGCAGCTGTCACAGTACTCATCATTGGACATTTTACCTATTCAATGTGCCAAGTATCTATATACAGGGCATGTTTACTGTGTATTTTTCTGGAGGAAAGTCATCATCTATACAGTTCAAACATGTAGCCAACAAATGTTTTGCAACCCATGCTATGGCAGATGAGGGAGAAGCAAACGGGGAGGCACAGGTTAGCCGATATGCCAAAAGAGGAGGGTCCATGTGTCTCCGATGTTTTTGCGTCAGTATCAAGAACAGTGGCCATGTCATGACCCTCTGAACTACCCACCCTGCATTTAGCACAGTCTGGTGATGTAAGGCCCCGTGTGTGAAATCCATTGAAATCAAGATAAAAATGTGACTCTTTAGCGCCATGCAGGTCAGAGAAAGTATTGCAGCTAAGGTGGCTCACTCATGAGTTTGATGTATAATCAGTTTCCAACCTGTGTAGCCTAACCCACGCAAAGCTTAAAACGAGCTACTCGACTTCTTTTAAAAAGCATTCATAATCATGACTGTTTTATCAGCCTACCAGTCCTGAAGGAAGCAGCTAGTTCTGATCTTGAAGCGGTCATGATTCACACACGGAGGAGGGGTGGCGTCAGCCTGGAGGTCAGGTGTTGTGAGAAATTGTGTTCCCCTGAAATATTCTGTCCCCGTATCGGGACATCGCACTTCTGGCTATTTTCACAACATTTGTGATCAACTTTTACGGTAAAATGATGTAATGTAATAATGTTGTGATTTTTATCTGTATTTCCTCCTAAAAACAATAAAAAGGTACAGTAAAAACATTCTTGTTCACTTTTGCAGCAAGCTTATTTATCATTTATGAAAGTTATGTAAAAAGATGTAATCTCACTCAGTTTAATATCTTTTATTTGAGGTAGTTTAGTCCTCATAATGAGGCTGCACAGTGGTGCAGTGGTTAGAGCTGTTGCCTTGCAGCAAGAAGGTCCCGGGTTCGCTTCCCGGCCTGGGATCTTTCTGCATGGAGACTGCATGTTCTCCCTGTGCATGCATGGGTTCTCTCCGGGTTCTCCGGCTTCCTCCCACAGTCCAAAAACATGCTGTTGATTGGTCTGTCTAAATTGTCCTTAGGTGTGTGTGTGTGTGTGTGTGTGTGTGTGTGTGTGTGTGTGTGTGTGTGTGTGTGTGTGTGTGTGTGTGTGTGTGTTGCCCTGTGATGGACTGGCTCTCTGTCCAGGGTGTACCCCGCCTGACTGCCCGTTGACCGCTGGAGGTAGGCACCAACCCCCCGCGACCCTCCGTGGACAAGCGGGTTCAGAAAATGGATGGATGGTCCTCATAATGGACTATAAGTTCTGTGGATTTGCAGATATTTGCTCGACTGCCTAAGGGAAACAGAATATTTCAGGGTAACATAATTTCACTGGCTCATCGCTGGAGGTCAAGTAAACAACGCTGACTTATCCAACAGCTAATCGGGGCTCACGGCTGGCGTGGTGGAGATGAGCTACTAGTTAGCAATGGCTAGAGCCAGGGAGACGCTGTGTATGCAAAGCTGGTGTCGTGTTTTCTGTGTGTGACCCCCGAAGTAGCTGTCAGTGCTACAGTGTCTCCCTCTCCCCTGCAGCTGTGCAGTCACCACCACAATGACACATTGCCTTTTTGATGAGTGTGGGCTACCGTAGTTGCAGTGTCTACTCTGAACTTTATGGCACTAAGGAGAGGAATGGTTTTAAGGTTGGTTTATGCTTGACGCGTCCGCGAGGTCCGCACGGCTCCGCGTGGAAAAGTTGCGTCATTTTGCGTCATTTTAACAACCACGCCCCTCCACCGCGCCTCCGCACGGCCCAGAATTTCCGCAACGCGCACCTTGGAAAATTTCTAACCACGCGGACGGACGGTCGGACGTGGAAAAACATGGCGGACCGGCAAAAACTAGTATGGCAGAGGTTGTTAAATACAGACATTTGTATGATTCAGCTCTCAGAGATCACCGTGATCAACATGTAGTTAATAATTCTTGGAGAGAAATAGCTCGCACTGTCGGAAAAGACGAGGACGCTGTTAAAAATGCTGGAATGCCGTGTTGTAAACAGTAATTTCTACTTCTACTATGGTGTAGTGTTGGATGCATGCCGTAGAGCTCCATGCTGCCCCCTACAGTTTGGGAGAATATTGGCTCACCGCAGAGACGAGCCGCACGAACCATAAACGCTGCGAGTTGTGAAGCGCGTTCCAGCCGCGAGCCGCATCACCGCGCGGAAAGTGAATGCATCAAGCATAAACCAAGCTTTACACACTGGAGCTTTAGGAAGCGTAGCTTCAATCACCGTAAAAAACAAGTTACGTCCACGCTAAAAGGAAGTCCGGTATAGCACAGAGACCACACCCCTTTATCCTGCCGTGTACGATGGTGAAAACACGACTGCACCACAGACGGACCGTTGGTCTATCACCTGATGTTGTTTGACTGTCTGCAGGTTTCTGGTGCTGTAACATCTCTCTCCTCTGATTTCAGGTAACAGAGACTTGTCCCAGGCTGTGCCCAAACAGAAAAAGAAGACCCCACAGTACAAAGGCCAAAAGAAAAGTCAGTACCTCCTCCTCTTTCCTTCTCTTCTCTTCCTTCTCTTCTCATCTGCCTATCACACACCCTGAGGTGGAAACTGGTGGGACAGGTAGAATATCATGTTTACATGTGGCCCTGCGTATTAGGGTCGTCATCACCTCTGAAGGTGCCTTCGTTTCAGGAGCATCTTTCCCCGCCTGATGAAACAGCTCTGCAAACCAGACTGATTCCAATACTAGATCACGAAATGTCACTCCGTGTGTCTGAAACCACGATCAGTCAAAAACACTGCCGGGTCCACTTGGTGTGGGAAACTGGACAAACATAAACGTGCTTATGTGTTTGGTAGGGAAAGGGAAGGATGTCACCACTATTGAGTTAACAGCAAAGCAGTCAAAGGGAACAACGCCAGTTGCATAACACACACATGACTAAATAACTGATAATAGTCCCATTAACTTGCATTTATTTTTGGGGACAACAAGGAACCTGTGGTCTGGAAGTGGATGGGCATGAGTTGGGCTCCCTACTGTTGGGCCAGTCGTCCACTGAGCCCTGCAACAGGGCCCATGATGACAGGTGTGCTAACCTGAAGCTTGTTTCACACAGAAAAACGGACTCCATGTGGAAACTTGCTGGAGCTCTGAGCTAAACTGGGCCACGGCCCGTGTGAGGAAGCCGTACGGACACTGGGCAGCATCCTCTAACCTTTCAGGCTGAAACATGCTGGATTGTCGGCATCCGGTGGAGAAAATTTGGTTCAGCCAACAGAACGCCTAGATAACAAATCAATTTTAATAATAGTAATAATTATTAAATAATAATAATACACCCCCCTGGGCTGCCACCTTACCGTGGTGGAGGGGTAGGAGCTAAGCTGGTAGGGTCACCCATAAGAAACAGGTCCAAGGCGAGGGACCAGCCCGGCTGGGCTCCATGGGTCAGAGCCCGGCTACCAGGTGCTCATAGATCAGAGTTGTGTTTGAGGCTGGGAGGACAGCAGCGCACTACCAGCACTCTACAATGGTGATGGCGTGCTGCTGACCTCGAAACGTGTTAGGAGGAATTTGGCAGAAACACAAAAGTGACCAAAAGATTTGCCGCTGTTTCCACTCTTGCTGCTGTCTGTTCCCGGGTCTGCAGCTGGGGACGGGGGCTTGTGTCTGGCTATGGTTTCCCCCTGAACTCTCACCTTTCACTGTCCTTCTTGGTTCCCAACCCAAACTCTGAGAACTTGCTCCCGCTGAATGAAGTCGTGTGTGTGAGCCCCTGGTAACTGACCCAAGTCTGGCTTGGTGTTTAGAGAGGAAGATTCCAGTTGGTCGACGGCCCTTCAGTCAGGCAGGCAGGAGGGGAAGCAGCTTCTCAGGAGACGAAGAGCAGAGTCCGCCCAGTTACCAGGGGTCCAGTAGGCCCCAAACGCACCTCCATCACACCCACAAACCAGGTAACGTCACACTGAAGACCGGCACGGAGACGCCGGAGTCCACCCAGAGACAGGCTTGCTGGAGTCCAGGGTTCCATGTGTGACTCATCCAGCACTAGCACCACCACCTCCTGCATGTCCTGACTGCAGGAACACAAGGAGCTGATGTCTCGTGTCTCTGTCCTTCTACAGAGTTTCTCCTGCGTATGAAGGAGGAGCCAGCCGAGGTGGACGAGTTCACCTTCTCACAGGGAACCTCCGACCAGGAGAGTAACAGCTCAGGCAGCTACTACGTCAAACAGGAACACTGAGGTCACGGCGCTGCAGGGACATCTGCCAAGGATCACCTGTGGTCTGGGTCCGGTCCAGATCACAGCCACCAGTCTGGTTCCCCACCACTAGACCCGTATCCGTGACAACGAGCCAGTTTTGAACTTTGTCTTGTTTCAGTGGAAACCAAGTTGTGTTGGAACCAGGTCTGGTTGCTAGGTCTTGATCCTGAATCGTCTTCTGGTCTTCGTGTCCTGTTGTCCTCATTCCATAATGTAAACGAGTACCAGAGGGGTTCTATTGGTGCTAGAGCTGGGCTTGGTCCAGATCCACCCACAATCTGTCCTTGTTGCTAGCAGGACTCTCGTCCACCCGAGGAACAAACCCACAACCTGCTTCTGTGGATCGGATTTGGAGACGGAGCCACGAGTCCTCCTGGTGACACACCGGGACCTTTATCGGTAGAGTTGAGCGGTGAGACCCCAAGCACCGCTACCATGCAGCCATGTCCCTCCACTGTCCAGTGGAGACAGCTCTTCAGTGGGTGGACTAACCGGTTTGGTGTGCTGGTACTGGTTCTGGTTTCCTACTACCTCCTGATGCTTAGACCATTGAGTGAAACCAGAACTTATGCAATAACAGATCCTTTTATTTAGCTAATCGATGCAACCAGAAGTGGTTCTAACTGTGAATATCTACCGTGTATATGTCTATAGAGCCCGCTTCAGACTCAGCGACGCGTTTGTTTCCGTTCCGCCTAAAAGAACAGCGTTTATAAAGTCTTTATTCAAATTCCAGAGAGCATCTTTATTATTCTAAGAGTCCTTTAGAAGACGACAGATGAGACACTCGTATTTATCATCGACCTGCTGTTATTTTTCTACTCGGACCACCTGACCTGTGTAACCTGGACTAACGCTTGTCCCTGGTTCTTTAAGAGAGGATTTATTCTAGAAGCGTTAGATCTGTTTATTACTCAGCGGGTTAGTGGGACCATTCTGAACCTACGTTCAGTGGCTCTGGGGTTGGACCTCTGGTTGGTTCCTGAGCAATAAAGAACCTCCAGGTTCCACTTATGGTTTTAATTTGAAAGGGCCTGAAAGTAATCGAGTACAACCCATCTATTTTTGATGTTGTGTAAGCTGACCTTTAACCCCAGTGTGACCCTTGTTCTGATCCTGTACATATCTAAGTGTTGTAGAACGCTGACTAAACTCTTTCCTGGCGCTGAAGGCCAGACTTGCGGTCTTCCTGGCCCTGACGAGCACACTGGACGACTTTTGTACGTGACGTTGAACCTGATGTGATGTCAGCCTGCACATTATGAATGCACACACACACACACACACACACACACGTGTCGGGTATATATCTGGAGTTCTGCGGGTCCTAATGTAAAAGTTTATTTTGGATACAAATGGAATCAAATGAGTTAATAATTTAAACGTATTGATTTGATAATTTAAACAACGTATTGATTTGAACACTGGCCTTCAGGTACTGCAGCTCCAGGTGTGACGTTGGTGTTGTGGTGGACGTTGTAAATATCTGCAGATGTTTGGGTCTTCGTAATGAATTAATCAACAGCTCTAGTGTTTACAGACTGTTTCAGCATGGCTCTGATCTTTTCATTTGGTGGCTTTTGTATCTCTTGGTTTTACATTAAAATCTTTGAATCTTTCATCCTCGTGTTCATCCACCTGAAGTCTTGGTCTGCTCTCAGGCTGACAAATCTGAAGAGGGTACTGCTGATAGGGCTGCTTTCCCTCTCCCCAGCTCCTCTGGAGGAAACAAGGTGTTCCCTGACCACGTGATGGACATGGTCTCGCCAACGTGTCCTTTAGGCCTCCTCCCAGTTGGATGTGCTCGGAAAACCTCACCAGGGAGTCGTCCAGGAGGCGTCCTAACGAGATGCCCGAGTGTAAATGTAAACACTAAATAAATGCATAAATAAAGTCAGGTAGGCTAGAAAGGCTCAGCAGTACAGACTAGATCTATTGAACCTAGAATGGTTTTCCAGCCCAGGCTTAAACATGTTGATTTCTGCTGTGAAACTGGCTTTAACATGGGAGTCAATGAGATTTGCTCACTTCTGGTGCCAGCCCCTAGTGGAGGAGAGTGGAACTGCTGTTCGTAGGTGATGGGACAAATGAAGCAAGGCCTCGAGTGTCGGCTCAGGAAGAGCTTCATGAGGCTTCGATGTCCACCAGTAGGGAAAGCCTTGCAGCCTAGAAGGCAGCAGTCGCTCCGCCAGTTTCAGGATAACAGCCCCCCCCCCCCCCGGTTAGCTCGTAGCTACATCAGCTCAGCTGTTTGCTTGAGTGACCACACAGCAAAGCAAAGCTGGTGGGACCGCCCACTGGGCTTCAGTGGTGGATGTTGGGACCTTTTCACGATGGTGCTCGTCAGTTCTGCAGTTTTCATTAATGATCTTATTTTTATGGCTCTGAAGCGCCTCGACTAGCCGTCGTATAGAAAACCTTTCTTCTGAATGAGAGACCAGCTCAGGTATCAAGAGCATTTATTGGAAAGTTAACAAAAACAGTTTCAAGTCTTAAACTGTTTGTTTGGAAACCGCATGGAATGACTGAGCAGGATCAGAGGAACCAGGAACATCCTCAGACGATGAGCAGATGAGGAACAAGTTCTCCAAGCTACGTGGGGAGAGGGGAGTCTAAGGCCAAGGTTCTCTGGTCGGAGAGGAAGGGGAACCTTCTGTGGGACCCAGAGCAGCTCAGTAGAGCCAGCTGAAGGCACAGCTCGTGTAGCTGACCAGCTCATCTGGTTGGAACCACAGAGAAATCTCCTTGTTGGCACTTTCCACCGAGTCGCTGCCGTGGATGATGTTCCTGGGGGAAGCCAAGGGGAGACAATGAGTTCTGAACAGGTTCTGATTCTGGTACCATGTATGACAGAATCGGTTCAAACACCCACTTGCTGACATCGATGCAGAAGTCTCCTCTGATGGTTCCTGGTTTGGAATCAGCGGGGTTGGTCTCACCGAGCATGACCCTGCCCGTCTTTACGACCCCCTTTCCCTCCCAGACCTGAAAAACACGACCCATTCAGCGCTGGCGCTGGGCTTTGTGCACCAAGACCGGCTCAAAGCGTGCTCTCACCATGGCGACTACTGGACCAGAGTTCATGTAGTTGACCAGAGCAGGAAAGAAGGGTCGGTCCTTCAGGTCTATGTAGTGCTTCATCAGGAGCTCCTCAGAGGCCTGCAGACGACACAGACCAGCTGACCCCAGGACAACGGCTGCAGTTCATCAGCAAGTTAAAACATCTCCGTGAATCTGAAACGCGAGCTGTTGCATGTCGGCAGAAACCGGTGGTGTGGGTTCATGTCAGACACCACGCCGGTCTCAGCTGACCCGTTGTTAGCCTCACAGGTGCCGTGCTATGGAGGCGTGGTCTAGCCTGAGACTTATGGCCCACAGCGGCAGTCCCTCAGAGGTACTGGTTCTAACCTGGTGGTTCTCTGGACCCAGTGGAGCAGCTCCCGGCCTCACTGGGACAGAGTCCCGCCTTAACCCCCCTGATACTGAACCTCGTGATCCAGCCTCCGATCAGACGTTTGGAGCTAATCGTTTGTTCTGTGGTCAGAAATAGACACTAATCAGCTTTAAACACCCAACAGCACACACAGCCCGGCCATCTACTCACATGGAGCATTTTCATGCCCACCAGCTTGAAGCCCTTCATCTCAAACCGCTTGATGATCTCTCCGACGATGCCCCGCTGCACGCCGTCAGGCTTGATGGCGATAAAGGTCCGCTCCTGCAGCTCGGCCATGATTCTGGAACAGAGGACACACACCATGAGACATGGACGGGGACGGCCCACCGACAGCTGGAGGAGACTCACACAACTCTGCAGCATTTGTCACAGGAGGGTGAGGCGATGCCTGCCGATGGAGCTAGCCCCATCCCTGACCGGTTCAGAGCTGAGATCCGACCCGAGCAGAACCGACGCCGGTTGCTGCTCCGCCCACACCGACACACGTAACAGCAGACCGAAGCACGCCGGAATCCCAGCCTGCTTCTGGGCTGGTTAATCCCTGCAGCTAACGTCCTGCTGGAGCTGCGTTCGTTCCTTCCACTGAGGGCCCGGGTTCCTCCCAGGTGGACCAGGCCAGAACACGGGCCCTCATCTGGGAGCACGCGCCGCCAGAGCCACCACACACACCCGCATGTCAGCTAGCACTAGCTTTTCACCAGCTTAGCAGGAGACGCGGGGCGGGTCCGCCGTCTCTGCAGTTCTGCTTCGTTGTCGTCTGCTAGTTAGCATGTAGCCATTAGCGTGGGTGAGATAATACAATATCAATACAATAATAATAACTAATACAATAATACCACTCGAGCATAACGCCATCTGTGACCTCTGACCCCAACAACATTAATGGCTGACGTGTAAGAATACGCTGAGTTGTAGGAGATGGAGCCCCCATACCCCGGTGTGGCTCCACGCTCTGAGGCCAGAACCGGCCTCCTCTCCTGGGCTACTGCTGCCACCACACTGAGCGGGCCCGGGAGACCGGCGCCTCGCGGTCCATGCCCCGTTCACCGCGTCAGGTCCTAGAGGTAAACCGAAATCTACCGGAAACCACCGGACGACCGCTGACATCAACAGCAGAAAGACTAGAATGAACTCACATAATCCCGACTAGGAGGTTCCGTTCCAACGACCGGCAGCACCAACACGACGAGGAAGAAGACCCGTGAGCGCGCGCAACAACCTCTTAACCCTTCTGGGCGGAGCCTTGAGCTACGGCAAGCACTGAGGCCCAAAAGTGTTTCGATCCCGCGTGGGTGCTGACGAGCGGTGGGGCCGCCATCTTGGACCGGTTGAGCCTCCCCCCTCTGACTGAGGCACTGAAGTGTCAGCATGTTGAATCAACCATAACTCCTTAAATTCTGAACCGATTTTGATGCAGGTTTTTCCCCTGCAAACGTCACACCCAGCTCTGATACAAGACACATGTTTTAGCGTTTTTAATAGTAGTGGGTTTGCTGTGGGTACATCCCCTTGTCCAGAGCTTAGTGTCAAAACTTATGGAAAAATGGATCAATCAGTAAAAATCAGTCAAACAATGAGAATCAAAATAATTTTAAAAAGTTCATACAACAGGTGTGTGAGATTCAATTCAATTCAAGTTTATTTATAAAGCGCCAAATCACGACAAGAGTCGTCTCAAGGCACTTCACATAATAAACATTCCAATTCACAGTTCATTAAGCCAATCAGAAATAATGTTTCCTATATAAGGAACCCAGCAAATTGCATCAAGTCACTGACTAGTGTCAGTGACTATACAGCAATCCTCATACTAAGCAAGCATGCAGCGACTGTGGAGAGGAAAACTCCCTTTTAACAGGCAGAAACCTCCAGAGAATCCTGGCTCAGTATAAGCAGCCATCCTCCACGACTCACTGGGGATCGAGAAGACAGAGCAGGTGCACACACACACCCTAACCCTAACCCTATTATCAGGAGAGGGAGAATGTTTAAGTGGTTAGCAGCAGTGTGCTAGTCGATGGCCCCCTCCATGAGGCCACCACAGCTCAGCAGAACATCATTGTAGCTTCTTCTGGGGAGAAAAACACTTAGAGAGAAAATAAAGTTAACAGCTGAAATAGCAGGAAATAATACAGTTAAAGAGCAGACTGTAGAAGAAAGCAGTAGAGTGTGAAAAGTGGTCAGTGTGTCCTCCAGCAGTCTAAGCCTATAGCAGCACAACTACAGAGATAACTCTGGATAACCTAGCCTTTTAGATGGAGGCATGTTGGAGGCAGGGCAAGGGAGAGCCGTCTTTACCGACTGTACAGTCCACCTCCCTCTACTCCCCCACTTGTCCAGATTTAGGCTAACATCAGATTTTAACCATAGGCCCTATCAAATAAAAATGTTTTAAGCCTATTCTTAAAAGTAGACAAAGTGTCTGCCTCACGGACTAAAGCTGGGAGCTGGTTCCACAGGAGAGGAGCCTGATAACTAAAAGATCTGCCTCCCATCCTAATTGTAGATATTCTGGGAACCACCAGTAGACTTGCAGTCTGAGAGCGAAGTGCTCGGTTAGGAACGTATGGAACAATCAGATCACTGATGTATGATGGAGCTTGATTATTAAGAGCTTTATATGTGAGAAGAAGGATCTTAAAATCTATTCTGAATTTAACAGGTAGCCAATGTAGGGAAGCTAAGACAGGAGAGATATGATCTCTCTTTTTAATTCTCATCAGAACTCTAGCTGCAGCATTTTGGACAAGCTGAAGACTTTTAACTACATTCTGTGGACTTCCTGAGAGTAATGAATTACAGTAATCCAGTCTTGATGTAATAAATGCATGAACTAGTTTTTCAGCATCACTCCTGGAAAGGATGCTTCTACTCTTAGCAATATTCCGAAGGTGGAAAAAGGAAATCCGACAAACTTGTGAAACCTGGGATTTGAATGACATGTGCTGGTCAAAGATAACACCAAGGTTCCTTACTTTGTTCTCGGAGATTAATGTAATGCCATTCAGGTCAGGTGATTGGCTAAGCAATTTCCTTTTCTGGATTTGTGGTCCAAAGATGAGAACTTCCGTCTTGATCTATGGCAGGTATTTATAAAACACATTTAATATATGATAGAGCAGAAACTACTACTCAGCCAATTTAATAAACAATACATACAATATAATTCTTATACAGGCTACTTACACAGTATTCAGTGATCACTAATTTGAAGAGTTTTTCATTCACAAAGACTTTATATATTATATAGGATGATGTTGGCTAATTTACTGTTGGTTACACAAAATAATGAATTTGGCCAGTCTAGCAGTTACTTGAATGAAACCTGTAGGCCCACCCAGGGGAGGATTAAGGTGTACATGGGCCCATAGGCTACACTTGTTCGGAACCAAAAATGCTTGATCGAAGCGAAATATTCTTATCCTATATTCTTACCTGCAGATATTTATTTTAATTAGGGCTGTCAAACAACTAAAAATGTTAAATTAATCATAGGTTATTTGTGAATTAACCATGATTTACCAGTATTTTCTGGCATTTTCATCCATTTCACCCCAGCAGCCAGGATCCGGGTTTAAGTTAGCATCCACCATCAGCGTCACCTGGCTAGGACCTTCTTCTGGGTTCCCATCAGAAACTACTTGAAGCAGGTCTGCCTCTGCCCCCATGTGGACAATATCAGCTTCTCTGTGACTGCTCGTTCCCTCCTTTGAGCTAGCATCACGAACCGCTGCCGCTCCAGCTAGCATAGCTCCGTTGCCTTCATTGTGAACGTCTTGCTTTTCTATAACCTGCTGTTGGGTCCAGCAGCAGGTTTAAAATATCCTGACAATTTTGGGATTTTCTGCATAAGATTTTTGTGCTTTTGTTCTTTGATTCTCTCCGTTTTTCTTTTGCTGAGCGCCACTCTCATATTTTCATTTTTCACTTTCCCTCGTTAAGTGCAGCAACATTAATTGATTTATTGCTTATCGTCCCAGCCCTAGTTTTAGTCTTTTCAGTAAACAAGTTGTGTTCTGGGGCAAGACTAAAAAAAGAAGAAATGTATAACAAAATCTTAACAAATGATGCATTTTAAAAGAATGCATTGACATGGGCCAGATTAACAACCATAGAAATCAGGCAAGTATAAAAGATATATGGCAGATTAATTATTATTAAAAAGCCCAACAATTAATACAGGTGCTACAGTTCTGTAAAAACACTAACCCCTTCTTTCCACCGCAGCCGTCAGCAGCACGTTACTGCAGCGGCACGTCTTGCTCGCGTAAGCTGCTGCTTGGCCCTTCCCACGAGACGCGAAGCAGCAGGGGAGCAGCTGTCACCGACCGAGCACGAAGTCACACGAGTGACTTCGTCAGTAAACACAACAACAAGCAGGAGAAAACTACAACATGGTTTGTGTTTCATGTTCTGTCTGTTTTATAATCGCCAATACGGACCTGAAAAACAACGGAGACCGCTAGCTAGGTGATAACTTCTCACGGGGACGCACATTCAGTAACTTTTTTTAAAAGTAAAGCAACCGGAAGGCAGTACATTTCTTTATTCTGAAAATCCCGGGAGCTTCGCTCCGTTTCCACGTCCAATTTCCTGTCTTTCCTTCCCCAAAAATGTCGAACAACGAATAAACGAAACTGTAACCAGCTGGCGAAAAACTCCTTACAGTTATTGATTTCTGAGTTAAGACGAGAAACTTCTAAACAGCTAAGCCAAGTGCTCGACTGTGTACCCGGTGACATCACTGGACCAGAGGATCGGTTCACTCGCGTCTTCTCTGCCGGGCCGAGTACCCTGGATGGACACCGTCCTCCTGACCTCCGGATCCACAAGAGGGTCTCCTGTTTGGGTGAGGTAGCACACAGGAATGTGTTTGATGCTGTTTTCTCTAAGTGAACAACTCAGTTAGCCGCAAAACATCATTTTCATCCAGAACGCTTCTCTCTCTCTCTGAAAGAAATCTTCTGATAATTCCATTCACGCATCCAAACTCGTGTTTCCAATTTAGCTTTCATCCAGCCACAGGTTTGCCTTTTAAAACAAGTTAAATATCAAAGCTGTTGAAAATTGTCATTAAATTGTCCTTTTGAGACAGTTTTTCTAAGCAACATCGGATTGGATCACGATAGTCCGGATCGGAACGTTTCAGGATCATCAAATCTGGATAACCAGCTCAAACGGGACAGGAAGTCACAAAGTAGAACTGTAGACCTGTACGGCAAAGAGCAACAAGTAGAACAGCCAGTGTGGGTTTATTTTTATTTGAAATGAAAACCCCAACCCATCCTCTTCAGCAGCCCACTCACCTGAGACCTGCAACACAAACGACGTAGGTGCACGACATAAGTTTCAAATATAGATGTGTTGAATAAAAAAGACTTCATGTCAAATACTCGACAATAACTTCAGACTTCCTCGTCTGGTGTGGAGAGACCAGCTCGTCTGAGCGTAGCCTTTAGGAGGCGGAGCTTAAGTCTGGCCCTGGTTGACATTTTCATGCAGCTATCGAATGTTTTTGTAATCGAGTACTCTATCGAATCTTTTATCGATTAATCGAGTACTCTAATAAATTAATCTTTTGCTTTTGTAAACCATTATATCAAATAGCATTTATAAAATATGAAAGACCTCTTGAAAAAGGCAGTTGCCTGTTATTCTTCAAGTTTTATTCAAAATTAGTTTCCAAAACTTCAGCACTTCAACTTTACTTCACAGTAAACAAATGCGAGCGGCTGCGGCCCAAACAGCACCAGAACCGCTCACGGTGCATGCTCAAACATGGCTCGCCAGCTGTTTCCCTATTAACACACGTTCGTTTTAATTTCTACACTTTTTTTTGTCTCACACTAACAAGGATTGACGAAAGCAAGTTTGCCGTGGTTATGTCAAATTATACTGATCACACAACATTTATTTACTTTCTTTCGTTTTTCTCTCATAAATACCCGTGTCCTCCTGCAGCAATCCTGAGGGACAACAAATATCAATAACAACACAATAAAAAGTCCGACGTGTTGTGTAAAAACTGCTATTTTTAGCACATTTTAAGCCCGACGTGTTGCTACCAGACGTACGGTGTGAGCTGAAACCGTGCTACAGATGAAAAAGTCGCACAGTGTCTGCAGAACATATAGAAATACAGGCTAAAATGCATTATCTTGTAGAGGCTCCGAGTCCGCTTGCAGAAGTGACATTTACACGTGGATGTTTCCTGGTCAGGTGCTGCAGCATGGAGGAATATGAGGTGGTAGGCTACATCCATTTTACAGTATTTACACTGGACTACGTTTTCCGCCCTACGACGTGAAAAATGGTCCCACACCTTTGACATTTTGTGTCTTTTTCTCACTCCACCGGGGTCCACGTTGTCCGCCATGGCTTAAGAGAAAGTAAAGTTGCGTTCGCTACTCGCGTGTGCATTCAGTGCAGTGGGCATGTGCGTCACTTATTTCGGTCCGGGTGAAACATGACCACGGGCGATTGCAAAGCCATGAATTAATTAAACATGAATTAAACGAAGCCTCGAGGCAGAGAATTTGACTCGAGGATTTTTTGTACTTGAATTATTCGAGGTACTCGAGGAATCGTTTCAGCCCTACATGCATCACTGATAAATATTCTAAAAACAACAATATTTTCGATTGTGATGAATATATTTATCAGTTAGTGACAGAATAATTTATGGTTTTGGTCCATTTTGACAGCTGTTGGGGATTATTTTATGAGGCCAAACTCTTTCTACTTTGTTGTAGGTCTGTACTGAAAGGCTGAAGGTCGACCTAATCACTGCAGCCTGACGGAAGAACAAGTAGAATTTAGACCTCATGAATAAACAGGAGATCTTGTAAGATACTGCATGGTCCAAATACACTTTTAAAGTTTTCATTACATTTCGGACATGACATTCGCGCTGAATCCACCCTTCTGATGGAATCACTTTAATCCACATTTTTTTTACATCAAAGTGATCCAAATCCTACAAAAAAGCTCTGAAAAACCCAAACTAAAGGTTTGATCCAATCTGTTATCCAGAATCCTCGTGGATTACTATTGAAAACTGGCCCTGGGGCGACATCAGTGGAGACAAGCGCCCCTGGCTGCAAATGAAGATTACCACAACAAAGACGTAATCCAGTCAGAGCTCATGTTTAAACTCCACATTTATTAATAATTCAGCCATCAAGAGCAAAGCTGCAGCTGCAGCTGAGGGCCAACGGTGGCGCCAACTCACCACCTCGCAGCTGCCAGCCACCCTGCAAGAAAAAGGTGACATCACTCGCCTCGTCCAATCATTTTCTCAAAGCATTAGTTATCCTAGCTGCTAGCCTGCCACAGAGCAGCATGTGTTGCCATGGTGACTGGGAGGGTCGTGGAACCCATTTAGGGGCGTTTACACAGGAATCTCATAGGAAAGCCTGGTTTGGGAAACCCTCGCTGTCTGGAACACCCCCAGATATTCCCTGTCTTCGGTGTTTGTCTGTTTTAGTTTTCATTCCTGTTGTCCGTGTTCCGCCTTCAATTCCCATAGTTCTGTTTCCCCCGGTGTCCAGTCGCATCTGTAACAGACCAGTAATCCTCACACGTGTTCCCCGTTATCACTGGTTCTGAACTTCAACAACCAGATGTGACAGACGACCAGGTGGAGGCAGGCCAGGTCACACAACAGTGTTGTTATAAAGTAAACAGACATCACGAGTCCAGAAGACAGCTACCAGCAGGTGATGAACAGCTGACCCAAAAGATCAAATAGTTTCATGTTCCACAGGTGACCCCGGTGATGAGAGCACCTGTCTACCTGAGGTCATCTGACTCATCATCTCAGCCTTCAACCAAATACAAGCGGTTCATTTGACTGAGGCTGGAGCTGATCAGAGCCAGACTCTGTTTGGTTTACACCACCTTTATCTCTGGATTGCTTCAGAGTGTGTGTGTGTGTGTGTGTGTGTGTGTGTGTGTGTGTGTGTGTGTGTGTGTGTGTGTGTGTGTGTGTGTGTGTGTGTGTGTGTGTGTGTGTGTGTGTGTGTGTGTGTGTGTGTGTGAAATCGCATCTAAATAATGACCCTTAGTAACCCAGAGAGGTCGCACGAGCTCCGAGTGCAACGCCACGCTCTGGCCCCGCCCTCTAATCACCCTATCTGCCAGTAAGGCCCGCCCCTTCATTCGGATTGGCTGAATTCGGGGATTACCTCATTTCAGCACCGCAGACGGGATGATCCTTATGGCATCACAATGCTTCCCTGTTGACATCAAACTTGATCTAAAGGATAAGAAAATGTGCTGACCCAGGTTCTGGTTCTGCTCTCTCATCTCCTCCCCCGAGCCGGTCACCGGAGCCCAGTCACGTGACCGTTTCGGCCCGTCAGAGGGAAAGCACCGAGCTGTGATGGTAGTGTCCGGGCGCGGGGACAGTCTGAACTCTAGTGACCCCGCCTCAGCATCTTCTTGTTTCCGTCTCGGTGAGTCCGGCTCGTCCAACGAGCGCCTGGATCCGGAGCCCTGCCTCTCCTCTCATTGGACCGATCCGCGCAGCGGCTGTCAGCCCATGTGGCGTGGCCTCGGCACCTCAACCTACTTAAATTCATCCGGAAAAAACCCGCACGCCGCGCGGAGAGAAGGACCAGAAGTTCAGTACGAGTCAGGACCTGCTGATAAGAACCCCTCATCCATCCAGGAGCTCGTTAGTGTCGCTGCTGCACAGGTAAGCTCACACTGCCGGCGTACAGAGGAGGAGGAGGAGGAGGAGGATGATGATGGCTTTTTTTAGCTACACCTCACAGGTCACTTACCCAACAGTCTCACGTTAGCGTCTCTGATCTGTTGTTGGTATTATCACCAGATAGTGGAACCAGTCCTTCTGTCTCAGTGATGGACTGGAGACATGTCCAGGTGCTAGTCCATCTCTTGGAGACATGTCCAGGTGCTAGTCCATCACTTGGAGACATGTCCAGGTGCTAGTCCATCTCTTGGAGACATGTCCAGGTCCTCATCCATCACTTGGAGACATGTCCAGGTGCTAGTCCTACAGTTGGAGACATGTCCAGGTCTTCATCCATCTCTTGGAGACGTGCAGGTGTTAGTCCATCTCTTGGAGACATGTCCAGGTCCTCATCCATCACTTGGAGACGTGCAGGTGTTAGTCCATCTCTTGGAGACATGTCCAGGTCTTCATCCATCTCTTGGAGACGTGCAGGTGTTAGTCCATCTCTTGGAGACATGTCCAGGTCTTCATCCATCTCTTGGAGACATGTCCAGGTCTTCATCCATCTCTTGGAGACGTGCAGGTGTTAGTCCATCTCTTGGAGACATGTCCAGGTCCTCATCCATCACTTGGAGACATGTCCAGGTGCTAGTCCATCTCTTGGAGACATGTCCAGGTCCTCATCCATCACTTGGAGACATGTCCAGGTGCTAGTCCTACAGTTGGAGACATGTCCAGGTCTTCATCCATCTCTTGGAGACGTGCAGGTGTTAGTCCATCTCTTGGAGACATGTCCAGGTCCTCATCCATCACTTGGAGACGTGCAGGTGTTAGTCCATCTCTTGGAGACATGTCCAGGTCTTCATCCATCTCTTGGAGACATTTCCAGGTGTTAGTCCATCTCTTGGAGACATGTCCAGGTCTTCATCCATCTCTTGGAGACATGTCCAGGTCTTCATCCATCTCTTGGAGACGTGCAGGTGTTAGTCCATCTCTTGGAGACATGTCCAGGTCCTCATCCATCACTTGGAGACATGTCCAGGTGCTAGTCCATCTCTTGGAGACATGTCCAGGTCCTCATCCATCACTTGGAGACATGTCCAGGTGCTAGTCCTACAGTTGGAGACATGTCCAGGTCTTCATCCATCTCTTGGAGACGTGCAGGTGTTAGTCCATCTCTTGGAGACATGTCCAGGTCCTCATCCATCACTTGGAGACGTGCAGGTGTTAGTCCATCTCTTGGAGACATGTCCAGGTCTTCATCCATCTCTTGGAGACATTTCCAGGTGTTAGTCCATCTCTTGGAGACATGCAGGTGTTAGTCCATCTCTTGGAGACATGTCCAGTGGAAATGTGGTGATAATGGTGTTCATGTCGTTGCTGTACGTTGTACAGGTTGTTGGAATATGCAGTAGAAATAAACTGGGACCAAACTGGTTAATGCAGTTCTCAGCCTTTTGGGGGGGGGGTGATGACAGCAGAGCCATCTGTTAATTTCAGGATCTTTTCATCACATCAGTGGGAGGTGTCCTCTTGTTGGGACACGCAGCAGAATGCAGCAGGGTTAGTTAGACGTGTGTGCTGTTGCTGTGACCAGGGCCACCACCGGCTGTCCTGAAAACCAAACGTTGAAGCTAAAGCTGTTGGAGTCAGAACAGATGGACTGATCACCATTCAGGCCTGACTAGTAGAGCCAAGATGATTCCAGCTGTGATTGAGTGGTGGAGGTGCTACGTCTGTACACCGTTGTCCTTTCAGGCACAGGCATTTATTCACTGGTGTCAAGCCAGCCTCCAGTTTATTGTCGCTTCCCCGTCTATTCAAAGTATCACGGGAAGGGATGTGGAAACCGGATTTCAAAATAAAATTCTACTTTGAGTGAATTATCAGATATTTGAAGAACATAATAACAAATAATTTAGGTGTGTTCACTATTAGCTGTCAATATCAAGGCCATCTGATTTTAAATTTCAAAGTAAAAGCCCTTTGAATTTTCATTTTTGAACTACTCTTTCAATGACTTCAGAATGCTCGTAAAAGCAAAAGTCATGTTTCCAAAGAGTAGTTGCATTTTGTATCAACACTATCAAACCACAGCAGTTTGAAATTTCCCATGTTTGACCGACTTAACGATTTCAAAAAGCTTTAAAATGGAAAGTTGCTGTTTCCACAGGGTCATTCCACTTTAGATCAACAGTATATTTTTATTTCTACACGTTTTTTACTCACAATGATTGTCAAGAAAGCGTGTTTGTCGTGTTCGTGTCAAATTAAACTGATCACAAAACACAGATTTACTTTCTTTATTTCGTTTTCCTCATCCAACCCCATAAATCCCTGTGTGTCCTCCTGCAGCACTCCCGAAGGAAAACAGGCAAGACAAGACACAAAAGTCTGACGTGTTGAGTAAAAACTGCTATTTTTAGCATATTTTTAGGGCCGACGTGTCGCTACCAGATGTACAGTGTGAGCACATGACTCGTGAGATCTGCTCTGCGAGGAAGTCGTACAGTTGGAGCTGAAGCTGAGTGCTGCGAGTGAAATAGTCGCACAGTGTCCGCCCGGCTTTAAGCATAAGAAAAAAGACATTTTTACAATCAGAAATAACCTAGCTAATGCCTTAGGCTAGGCTACAAGACTTGATTACTCAATTACATGTAATTGGAGATGAACTACTTTGTTAGCAACTTTTAAAACTTAATATTTAAAATTTATACTTAAAAAAAGGAACTCACCCCTTCTCCTTCCTCGTCATTTTTTTCTGCACAAGACTTTTATGTTCAAAATGAGATTTCTTGACCTGTAGTTTTTGAAATGTCGACAGAGTCAGGCACTCAAAGCTCGCCTGTTTAAGTGTAACGACCAGTAGTGGGCGGTATTGGCTCTCCAACAGATTTTTCTTTTAAAGCGGACCATTATGGCTTTGCAATATTGCTCCACTTGATGGAAATTGTAAAATATCTTTATTTATTCAATCATTTTATAGAAAAATTTAAATTTGCAGTTATTATTAAAGAAATACACATAATTGGTTGATAGGAAATATTAAGACTTGGACAAGAGACGTTCAAAAGAGGGAAAAACAGAGGGGATGAGGGACTGTAACACAAGACAGTACATTCCATTGGATTACCTACTGGAAGAAAAAAACAGAAAGTAAAACAAGCAATAATATAACACAGTACACAACAGCAAGTATCACAGCCACCACCTAGATAAGTATAAGTAACAGTAGATAGTAAATATTGATGTCAGCACAGCCCCTGCCGAGAAACGTTATCATCTACATGTATTTCAAACTGAGACGTGGGCACCGGCAACTTAGGAGAGGTTGAATACACAGACCATCCCTTGGACGCCATTCAGCATGCCCAGCACAAGTGATGTTGATGAATAGACTGTGGAATAAAATTGAGGTACAGGTGGTCGGAAGGGGACCCAGCAGGAATGTCTCACACCCACCTCAGTGAAACAACTGTACGCCAAAGCCCTGGAAGTGTGGCGGTGTGATGGAGTGGGGATGAGGAGGGGAGGGAAGTGAAGGCTAAGTACTCTCGTGTGGTCAGGTCCCCCGCTGAACCAAGTAGGCAACCCTGGAAGCCACAAATGCCCATCTGGACGGGGGCCTACATTAGCAGCACCACCAAGCCCCACGGCGCCTGGGGTGGTGGGTGCACATCGTAACCCACCACAGAGGAAAATGCATCCACCCAAACATTCAGTAATCTCTCTGAATGCATAAGACAAAAGACACCATGGCTGAGTTTATTCTCCACCTCTGTACTAATTTTAGAGTTAACTATTCTTTTTTTTGTGGGTTTTAAATGTGGTGAACACCTGACAAACAAAGAAAAAACAATACAAGACTATTATAAATTAAAGGGCCTTGGAGATGTCATTCAAACTAACACCAATGCACATCAAAACATACATGTGAGTAACAGAAAGAATAAAAAAAAATTCACAATAATTCTAAGGTGGAATTACCCTGTGAAAACAGAAATCATTCTTTTTGGAGCATTTTGAAACTGTTCCAGGAGTAAGTCTGATATGAGCAGTTTGAAAATGCTTTTATTTTTAAAAACAAAATTAGAATGACTTGATATTCATATGGTATCACTGTGGGGTTGTGTACTGTTGATCTAAAGTGGAATTACCCTGTGGAAACAGCAATTTTCCATTTTAGAGCATTTTGAAATCACTGAAAATTAGGTCGTATTTGGGCAATTTTAAAAGGCCGTTATTAGGAAACGCAACATCAGAATGACTTGATATTGATACGGTATCACTGTGGGGTTGTATACTGTTGGTCTAAAGTGGAATTACCCTGTGGAAACAGCAATTTTCCATTTTAGAGCATTTTGAAATTGTTAAGTCAGTCAAACATGGGCAATTTCAAATTGTTGTGGTTTGATAGTGTTGATACAAAATGCAACTGCTCTTTTGAAATATGACTTTTGCTTTTAAGAGCATTCTGAAGTCATTGAAAGAGTAGTTCAAAAATGAAAATTGACAGGGCTTTTACTTTGAATTCCAAAATAAGATTGCCTTGATATTGACAGGGTGCTAATAGTGAACACGCCTAAATTATTTGTTATCATGTTCTTCAAATATCTGATAATTCACTCAAAGTTGAATTTTATTTTGAAATCTGGTTTCCACATCCATTCCCGTAATAACTTGAATAGACGGGGAACAGAAAACAAACTGGAGGCTGGCTTGACTGCAAGTCTCCAACTGGAGGCTGGCTTGACACCAGTATTTATTCGGGGGTGACTCGAAGGTATCTGTCTAGCTAACATTAGCATTAGCATGATGGTATCATCACGACATCTTCAGTTTGTGATTTTGATGATGATAATTGTAATGAAAGAAGCCAGTAGAGGAGCATGCACTCTACAGTGGCATGTAAACTAAACACAACCTGTAATCTGGTTCATATCAACTTTGCTGTTTCAGTTTAGAAACTTTAGTCCCACAATGATTTCTATTTCTTTGGTGTTTGAATAAAAAACTCATGCCCAGGAAGCCTCGGTCCACTGAAGGTCTGCCGTACGTTTGTGATGAACAGAACACACTCTGACATGATCATGAGAAGGCCTCCTCCACATGTACCAGTTTAACTGCTGAATGTTTCCACAGCTTCAAGAAGAGCAGTAGGATCTCAGCCTGTCATGTATGGAATAAAGTTTGGCCCGTTTTTCTATTTCATAGTTTTGATTTGGAGGCCCACTAGGCAACGTTTAAGATTTCTGTACTTTCCCGAGCCACCATGTGCTAAAATGACCTTTTACAGAGTTAACAAAATGTCCTGATCTCCTACCTTCCTAGATCATCCAGCTGTAACCTGTTTCTGATCATGTCTTTAGTCCCGCTGTAACACTGATGCATCAGTCTCAGACGTCATGGTGCTCAGGTGTTATCAGAACTACCTGTGTGTGTTTACCACCCAGCTGCAGCTCTTCTGTGGTTGGGTCTGACCCACGTTAGTAAATGTAAGTCCTCCATCAGGCTTGTGCCTCTTCTAGTGTCATTTTAAAGGATTCTTTAAAAATTAACCATTACTAGACTACCAGCAACAGAAATGCTACTAAAACACACAATTATGTCAAGCTGGAAACATTAGAATACTGTGCAAAACTACATTCATTTCAGTCATTTAACAAGACTGAGAGACCATCTAAAGGCTCAGGAACCTTTACAGGTGTTTCTATCTGCAGTTATAAATGTTAGTTGATTGTTAAATATCACACATTGACATTTTAATAGTCTAGAATAATGTAATGTTCATGTTTGTAGTTCCTCCTGTTGAGTACCCATTTATTTCAGTTATTCAGTTTTATAAAAACATTTTATGTTCCAGTCATTAATACTTCAGTATTGTAGTCATTTATACTTCAGTATTGTAGTCATTTATACTTTATATTGTAGTCATTTATACTTCAGTATTGTAGTCATTTATACTTCATATTGTAGTCATTTATACTTCAGTATTGTAGTCATTTATACTTCAGTATTGTAGTCATTTATACTTCAGTATTGTAGTCATTTATACTTTATATTGTAGTCATTTATACTTCAGTATTGTTGTCATTTATACTTCATATTGTAGTCATTTATACTTCAGCATTGTTGTCATTTATACTTCAGTATTGTAGTCATTTATACTTTATATTGTAGTCATTTATACTTCAGTATTGTAGTCATTTATACTTCATATTGTAGTCATTTATACTTCAGTATTGTAGTCATTTATACTTCATATTGTAGTCATTTATACTTCAGTATTGTAGTCATTTATACTTTAGTATTGTAGTCATTTATACTTCAGTATTGTAGTCATTTATACTTCAGTATTGTAGTCATTTATACTTTATATTGTAGTCATTTATACTTCAGTATTGTAGTCATTTATACTTCATATTGTAGTCATTTATACTTTATATTGTAGTCATTTATACTTCAGTATTGTAGTCATTTATACTTCATATTGTAGTCATTTATACTTCAGTATTGTAGTCATTTATACTTCAGTATTGTAGTCATTTATACTTCAGTATTGTAGTCATTTATACTTTATATTGTAGTCATTTATACTTCAGTATTGTTGTCATTTATACTTCATATTGTAGTCATTTATACTTCAGCATTGTTGTCATTTATACTTCAGTATTGTAGTCATTTATACTTTATATTGTAGTCATTTATACTTCAGTATTGTAGTCATTTATACTTCATATTGTAGTCATTTATACTTCATATTGTAGTCATTTATACTTCAGTATTGTAGTCATTTATACTTCAGTATTGTAGTCATTTATACTTCATATTGTAGTCATTTATACTTCAGTATTGTAGTCATTTATACTTCAGTATTGTAGTCATTTATACTTCAGTATTGTAGTCATTTATACTTTATATTGTAGTCATTTATACTTCAGTATTGTAGTCATTTATACTTCATATTGTAGTCATTTATACTTCATATTGTAGTCATTTATACTTCAGTATTGTAGTCATTTATACTTCAGTATTGTAGTCATTTATACTTCATATTGTAGTCATTTATACTTCAGTATTGTAGTCATTTATACTTCAGTATTGTAGTCATTTATACTTTATATTGTAGTCATTTATACTTCAGTATTGTTGTCATTTATACTTCATATTGTAGTCATTTATACTTCAGCATTGTTGTCATTTATACTTCAGTATTGTAGTCATTTATACTTTATATTGTAGTCATTTATACTTCAGTATTGTAGTCATTTATACTACATATTGTAGTCATTTATACTTCATATTGTAGTCATTTATACTTCAGTATTGTAGTCATTTATACTTCAGTATTGTAGTCATTTATACTTTATATTGTAGTCATTTATACTTCAGTATTGTAGTCATTTATACTTCATATTGTAGTCATTTATACTTCATATTGTAGTCATTTATACTTCAGTATTGTAGTCATTTATACTTCATATTGTAGTCATTTATACTTCATATTGTAGTCATTTATACTTTATATTGTAGTCATTTATACTTCAGTATTGTTGTCATTTATACTTCATATTGTAGTCATTTATACTTCATATTGTAGTCATTTATACTTCAGTATTGTAGTCATTTATACTTCAGTATTGTAGTCATTTATACTTCATATTGTAGTCATTTATACTTCAGTATTGTAGTCATTTATACTTCAGTATTGTAGTCATTTATACTTTATATTGTAGTCATTTATACTTCAGTATTGTTGTCATTTATACTTCATATTGTAGTCATTTATACTTCAGCATTGTTGTCATTTATACTTCAGTATTGTAGTCATTTATACTTTATATTGTAGTCATTTATACTTCAGTATTGTAGTCATTTATACTTCATATTGTAGTCATTTATACTTCATATTGTAGTCATTTATACTTCAGTATTGTAGTCATTTATACTTCAGTATTGTAGTCATTTATACTTCATATTGTAGTCATTTATACTTCAGTATTGTAGTCATTTATACTTCAGTATTGTAGTCATTTATACTTCAGTATTGTAGTCATTTATACTTCAGTATTGTAGTCATTTATACTTTATATTGTAGTCATTTATACTTCAGTATTGTAGTCATTTATACTTCATATTGTAGTCATTTATACTTCATATTGTAGTCATTTATACTTCAGTATTGTAGTCATTTATACTTTATATTGTAGTCATTTATACTTTATATTGTAGTCATTTATACTTCAGTATTGTAGTCATTTATACTTCATATTGTAGTCATTTATACTTCAGTACTGTAGTCATTTATACTTTATATTGTAGTCATTTATACTTCAGTATTGTTGTCATTTATACTTCATATTGTAGTCATTTATACTTTATATTGTAGTCATTTATACTTCAGCATTGTTGTCATTTATACTTCATATTGTAGTCATTTATACTTCATATTGTAGTCATTTATACTTCAGCATTGTTGTCATTTATACTTCAGTATTGTAGTCATTTATACTTTATATTGTAGTCATTTATACTTCAGTATTGTAGTCATTTATACTTCATATTGTAGTCATTTATACTTCATATTGTAGTCATTTATACTTCAGTATTGTAGTCATTTATACTTCATATTGTAGTCATTTATACTTCATATTGTAGTCATTTATACTTCAGTATTGTAGTCATTTATACTTTATATTGTAGTCATTTATACTTCAGTATTGTTGTCATTTATACTTCATATTGTAGTCATTTATACTTCATATTGTAGTCATTTATACTTCAGCATTGTTGTCATTTATACTTCAGTATTGTAGTCATTTATACTTTATATTGTAGTCATTTATACTTCAGTATTGTAGTCATTTATACTTCATATTGTAGTCATTTATACTTCATATTGTAGTCATTTATACTTCAGTATTGTAGTCATTTATACTTCATATTGTAGTCATTTATACTTCATATTGTAGTCATTTATACTTCAGTATTGTAGTCATTTATACTTTATAGTGTAGTCATTTATACTTCAGTATTGTAGTCATTTATACTTCATATTGTAGTCATTTATACTTCATATTGTAGTCATTTATACTTCAGTATTGTAGTCATTTATACTTCATATTGTAGTCATTTATACTTCAGTATTGTAGTCATTTATACTTCACATTGTAGTCATTTATACTTTATATTGTAGTCATTTATACTTCATATTGTAGTCATTTATACTTCATATTGTAGTCATTTATACTTCAGTATTGTAGTCATTTATACTTCATATTGTAGTCATTTATACTTCAGTATTGTAGTCATTTATACTTCATATTGTAGTCATTTATACTTTATATTGTAGTCATTTATACTTCATATTGTAGTCATTTATACTTCATATTGTAGTCATTTATACTTCATATTGTAGTCATTTATACTTCAGTATTGTAGTCATTTATACTTTATATTGTAGTCATTTATACTTCAGTATTGTTGTCATTTATACTTCATATTGTAGTCATTTATACTTCATATTGTAGTCATTTATACTTCAGCATTGTTGTCATTTATACTTCAGCATTGTAGTCATTTATACTTTATATTGTAGTCATTTATACTTCAGTATTGTAGTCATTTATACTTCATATTGTAGTCATTTATACTTCATATTGTAGTCATTTATACTTCATATTGTAGTCATTTATACTTCAGTATTGTAGTCATTTATACTTCATATTGTAGTCATTTATACTTCATATTGTAGTCATTTATACTTCAGTATTGTAGTCATTTATACTTTATATTGTAGTCATTTATACTTCAGTATTGTAGTCATTTATACTTCATATTGTAGTCATTTATACTTCATATTGTAGTCATTTATACTTCAGTATTGTAGTCATTTATACTTCATATTGTAGTCATTTATACTTCAGTATTGTAGTCATTTATACTTCATATTGTAGTCATTTATACTTTATATTGTAGTCATTTATACTTCATATTGTAGTCATTTATACTTCATATTGTAGTCATTTATACTTCATATTGTAGTCATTTATACTTCAGTATTGTAGTCATTTATACTTCATATTGTAGTCATTAATACTTCAGTATTGTAGTCATTTATACTTCATATTGTAGTCATTTATACTTCAGCATTGTTGTCATTTATACTTCATATTGTAGTCATTTATACTTTATATTGTAGTCATTTATACTTCATATTGTAGTCATTTATACTTCATATTGTAGTCATTTATACTTCATATTGTAGTCATTTATACTTCAGCATTGTTGTCATTTATACTTCATATTGTAGTCATTTATACTTTATATTGTAGTCATTTATACTTCAGTATTGTAGTCATCTATACTTCATATTGTAGTCATTTATACTTCATATTGTAGTCATTTATATTTCAGTATTGTTGTCATTTATACTTCATATTGTAGTCATTTATACTTCATATTGTAGTCATTTATACTTCATATTGAAGTAATTTATACTTCATATTGTAGTCATTTATACTTCAGTATTGTAGTCATTTATACTTCATATTGTAGTCATTTATACTTCATATTGTAGTCATTTATACTTCATATTGTAGTCAGTTATACTTCAGTATTGTAGTCATTTGTACTTCATATTGTAGTCATTTATACTTCAGTATTGTAGTCATTTATTTTTCATATTGTGGTCATTAATACTTCATATTGTAGTCATTTATACTTCAGCATTTTTGTCATTTATACTTCAGCATTTTTGTCATTTATACTTCATATTGTAGTCATTTATACTTTATATTGTAGTAATTTATACTTCATATTGTAGTCATTTATACTTCAGCATTGTTGTCATTTATACTTCAGCATTGTTGTCATTTATACTTCAGCATTGTTGTCATTTATACTTCATATTGTAGTCATTTATACTTCAGTATTGTAGTCATTTATACTTCACATTGTAGTCATTTATACTTCATATTGTAGTCATTTATACTTCAGTATTGTTGTCATTTATACTTCATATTGTAGTCATTTATACTTCATATTGTAGTCATTTATACTTCAGTATTGTTGTCATTTATACTTCATATTGTAGTCATTTATACTTCATATTATAGTCATTTACACTTCAGTGTTGTTGTCATTTATACTTCATATTGTAGTCATTTATACTTCAGTATTGTAGTCATTTATACTTCAGTATAGTAGTCATTTATACTTCATATTGTAGTCATTTATACTTCAGTATTGTTGACATTTATACTTCATATTGTAGTCATTTATACTTCAGCATTGTTGTCATTTATACTTCAGCATTGTTGTCATTTATACTTCATATTGTAGTCGTTTTTACTTCAGTATTGTAGTCATTTGTACTTCAGTATTGTAGTCATTTATACTTCATATTGTAGTCATTTATACTTCAGTATTGTAGTCATTTATACTTCATATTGTAGTCATTTATACTTCATATTGTAGTCATTTATACTTCAGTATTGTTGTCATTTATACTTCATATTGTAGTCATTTATACTTCATATTATAGTCATTTATACTTCAGTATTGTTGTCATTTATACTTCATATTGTAGTCATTTATACTTCAGTATTGTAGTCATTTATACTTCAGTATTGTAGTCATTTATACTTCATATTGTAGTCATTTATACTTCACTATTGTAGTCATTTATACTTCATATTGTAGTCATTTATACTTCAGTATTGTAGTCATTTATACTTCAGTATTGTAGTCGTTTATACTTCAGTATTG
>NC_091756.1:832913-862913 GCF_043380555.1 Nothobranchius furzeri
TTTAAAATGAAGGACACAGAAGTGTGTGCAGAAATATCAAACAATGCTTTTATTATAAATAAAGATTTTAAAATACAAGGCTCCATTAATGGGTCAGTATTAAAAAGGCTAGTGGTGACATTTTTAAAATGAGGATTCTCAATTAAAACAGACATCTAAAATGCTCCCAAACACAACACACAAGGTCCACTGACCATACTCACTAACCCTAACTCAAGAGGGAGCCAGCACTCTGATCCCTCATCTGTTTTATAATTTATAAGCACTCTTGCATTAATAACAGCCTGACTAAAACCACAAAAACCTTTAAAACACCAACCGAGCCAGCGATAAGACATGGCACGGATCCGGTCTTTCTTTCTGTCTGCATCTCAGGCCTAGTCCACACGTAGCCGGGTTTTTAAAAAACGAATATCCGCCCCTCCAAAAACTTGCATCCACACCACCTCGTTTAAAAAACTCTGTCCACACGTACCCGGATAAATACGTTGTTAAGGACATGCCAGACCTGTAGGCGGCAGTACTTCCCCGTTCTTAACCTCGTCCTTCATCTGTGGTCTTCCGCAAGGAGCAGTAATTCCACTTGTAAAAACAAACAAGCAGAAAGCGCTTGGACAGTTGATAAAGCGAGCGCAGCTCTGAGGGCATCCATGATGCCGGCTAGTGTAAACACAGGCCGCACACGTGATGTCAGCAGTTATTTGTCGCGGAAAGTGACGTTGCGGACCTTAAAACTCCGGTTTTGTCTGTCCACACGCAGACACCCAAAACGGAGAAAACGCAGATCTTCACTTTGGCCGGAGTTTTTAAAAAGATCCGTTTTCGTGTGAAAAAACTCCGTTTTCGTGTGGATGACAGGCCAAAACGTAGAAAAATACCTACGTTTTGGCAGATCCCCGGCTACGTGTGGACAGGACCTCAGTCCAGCAGCTCCTCTTTTAAGCTACACTGGCGCTGATGAGCTGATTGGGCCCAGGTGTTGAAGCAGAAAGGGAGGAGGAGGAGAGGTGTCATGCTTGCTGTACCTTTGTGGAGGTAGGAGATGGCAGCATTTAATGTCCTGAGCTCCCATCCCAGGGCAAAAAGGCACCAGCTGTAACGCCCCCTTCCTTAAAAGAAAGAAAAACATTTATGCAAGCACCATCAAAAATATTTCTTTCTTTCAATTTCCTTCCCATCTGTCAGCAGATGTCTTTTATATCAAAGTCCTTTGTTGTACAAGCATTCCCTTTAGCTATTATGGGGATATCTGGCTAAACTAAACCCTAGTCGTCATTGGGCGTAGAAATGGGCTGATTAAGCACAAACGGACCAGTGAGGACGAGAGCCCACCTCTCCAACTCCCTGGGGTGCTCCCGAGAGGGTGGAATGTCCACCAACGCTAACCTCCATGACCCCGACCCTACAAAAACAGCAAACGGGTCCAACCTGAAACAGAGGAGCCTCTAGAGCCTAGAATGGAATTCATCCACTAAATACAAAATCATAAAGATAAAAGGACATACTCATGGAAGACAAAGGAAACCTGGTTATGGTGTAAAATCCTACAAATGAAGACAGTTTGAAAACACATGCCAGTTAAAAGTCCTTCACTGGATGTTTAAAACCAATAAACACATCATTAAAATACAGTAAAATTAATTTTAAGATTCCAGACGAGCCCCCATTATGTGACATCCCCTCAGGCGGTCTAGGGGTGGGTTAGGGTTATATTGTCAGGACTGGATGGAGGTAAAATGAGGGAAAAGGCTGTCAGATGGCCGTTCAAAAGGTTTACTTAACAAATGAAGGTTACTCAGCTTTACAAAAATGTACACTACTAAAAAGGACTCCCTCTTACTAAATCAGGGAGGAGAAAATCCAAATACCGTATTTTCCGGACTATAAGCCGCACTTTTTTCATAGTCTGGCTGGTCCTGCGACCTATATACCAAATTATGTATACCGCGCTGCTGCGGACCGGCTCCGGACCAGGAATAAGCCCCTCTGCCCCGCCATCACCTGCTGGAGACTGTGGCGCGCTGCTGCGCCCTGGTTGTTTATTCTGTCATTGTTACCGGTACTTGTCTTGCAATGTGAAATGCTTGGTGTCAGATTTTGTAAGACAAATAATAAAATTTCCCCCCAAAATGCAACTTATAGTCCAGTGCGACTTATATATGCTTTTTTCTTCTTCATTATGCATTTTATGGCTGGTGCGACTTATACTCTGGAAAATACGTTAGTGATGAACATAAAGCGACTCTTTTCGGTTTAACCGGAGAGAGGAGAAAAACCGCCTAGTCTAACTGAAACAACTAAACTAACCACAAAGTTCACAATTAATAAACCTAATTAATACTGTTAATATTGTGACCTTAAAACCAACAACACAGAGCGACTTCTCACCAAAACCCAGGAAGCAACAATCCTCTGTGGCCAAACAAACATATTAAACTATAGGGTTAACGTTTTATTTTGAAGGCGAGCTCAACGGGTGAGAAATGTTGTTCCGTTACGAGTGATTCTGTTGAAAAAATTAAGAGTTTGTAAGGCGTGGGTTACGGCGACAGTAGCCCAAAAATAATACTGATAAAAGAGCAACCAGAGACTGAGTCATTACAGTATAATCGCTGATATGAGCCAACACTGTTAGACTCTGATAACTAATAACTCCACGGTGCATGACCCATGAGACCTTCAGTAGATGCAATTACATCACATCATACATTTAGTTTAACATGATAGATTTATTTTCTCTGGATAAGACATATGCAATATGGGTCACCTCTAGATGAAATTTAAATCATCCATCCATCCATTTTCATCTGCTTGTCCGGGGCAGCAGCCTAAGGCGAGAGGCCCAGACTTCCCTCTCCCCAGCCACTTGGGCCAGCTCCTCCGGGGGAATCCCAAGGCGTTCCCTGGCCAGGTGAGAGACATGGTCCCTCCACCGTGTCCTGGGTCTACCTTTAGGTCTCCTCCCGGTTGGACGTGCCTGGAAAACCTCACCAGGGAGGCGTCCAGGAGGCATCCTGACCAGATGCCCGAACCATCTCAACTGGCTCCTCTCCATGTGGAGGAGCAGCGGGTTTATCCAAGCCCCTCCCGAATGTCCGAGCTTCTCACCCTTTCTCTAAGGGAGAGCCCAGCCACTCTTCGGAGAAAACTCATTTTGGCCGCTTGTATCCTCGATCTCGTTCTTTCGGTCACTACCCAAAGCTCATGACCATAGGTGAGGGTAGGAACGTAGATCGACCGGTAAATCGAGAGCGTCGCCTTCTGACTCAGCTCTCTCTTCACCACAACAGACCGGTACAACGCCCGCATCACTGCAGATGCAGCACCAATCCACCTAGCAATCTCACGCCTAGAGCCAGCTTCTGTAGCCGAGGATTAGACCGCCAAGGTTCCCGCCCTCGACTACCACCCATCACACACTGCACCTGACCCCTTTGGACCCTCCCACTAGTGGTGAGCCCATGGGAAGGAGGACCCATGTTTCCTCTTCGGGCTGTGCCCGGCCGGGCGCCATGGGTGAAAACCCGGCCACCAGGCGCTCGCCAACGTGCCCCACCTCCAGGCCTGGCTCCAGAAGGGGGCCCCTGTGACCCACGTCCGGGCGAGGAAACACGGTTTCCATTTATATAATTCATCATAAGAGGTCTTCGGGCTGCTCTTTGTCGGATCCCTCACCTAGGACCTGTTTGCCATGGGTGACCCTACCAGAGGCATTCAATTCAAATTCATTTCAAAAATACTTTATTAATCCCAGAGGGAAATTAGAGCTTCAGTACACACAATCCTGAGATCAGACATGACAAGAATTGGTGACTGTGGTCATTCGCAACCCGAGTTGTGCTACCGTAATAGATCAAGAGAGTTTACATGAGGATAGAGTCAAGGGGAGGAAAAAAAAGGCACTTCAGAGTTACCCTCCACAGAGAGGGCAGCTTTGCTATGCAAAAAACACCTCAGACAGATATGCTCACAGACTTCTGACATTACACAACATAAGTGTCCACTAGGTCGAGGGGTAGGGTTGGGACTCTCCTCACTTCAGTGCGTGCAGCCACATGGGGCAGCGCTCATCACCTCCATTTGGACAGGGGAGGGAGATAATGGGTTAGAGAGCACTGGGACTCCTAGATACGGTTCCACGGCCTTCACCGGTCACAGTCCCGCCCAGGCTGGGGTAGGGAGAAAGAGTTTCCATAGCAACAGCAGCATTCGACATTTCTTCTGAGGGGGGAGTTACCACTTCAGCCCCACAGGCTCCAAGGGCACCAGATTCAGACAAAAAGTGTTTTGGGGACAGACAGAGATAATTTCCTCTCTGCATTAGTGTTCTGTTGGTCTCCAACCCCTCTAGATCCAATAATGGCGTAATTAATCTATCCCAATTTGTGTTGATCCGTCCACTCGCTCCTTGATGGTATCCACCTTCTGTGCCAGAGCCTGAATCTCAGCCAAAGTCCCAAGCTTACGACTCATCTCAACAATTATATGAGTTTGTGCGTTCACAGTGAGGTGTAATCCATCCCTGAGCTCCGGGATTGAGCCAATATTCCTCGAAAGCTCGTTTATTTTCTGGTAAGCCAGGCGACCGCTCATGCCAAACAGCAGGAAACCCGACACCAAAACGACGAATATCCACACATCTTCAGAATCGTCTACAGACAGCTGGGAGAGGCAGATCAGGTTCCACTGTTTCCAGGAGTCCATGATATACCCAGCTGGCTCTGTCCCAGAGGGGCATCCGGGAGCCCCTTCTCCCGTTCTCATCGTTGAAAAAATGTTGTCTATCGCGTTGAGAGACCAACTGACCAGGTCCATTTGTAATCATTTCCAGTTTCCAGAAAAAATGCAGAAAGTGCCGTACACATAAAGACAGGACAACGAGCCTTGGGATAAGATAGGGAGGAGAGGGGAAAAAAGCGTCTGTACTCTCCAAGAGCTGGAATTCTTGTCATGTGTCTTTACCCGTGTATGTCTGATCTCTGAATTGTGTGTACTGAAACTCTAATTTCCCTCTGGGATTAATAAAGTATTGATTGATTGAAGAACAAACCTAGCTCCTCCTGTTAACGCCTCAGACAACTTAGCTCCTAGGATCATTGAGACACTCAAACCCCTCCACCACGGTAAGGTGGCAGCCCAGGGAGAGGGATTGAAATTTAAATAATTTTACAATAATTATAAATATATAATTAAAAAGTGCCTGTGGGACATTTGATACACCTCTAGCCCTCAACTGTGTGTGTGTGTTAACCATGGTGTTAGCATACAGCTGTACCAGTGTTTCTAAAGCTCAGACTGGTAGAGAATAGGCACTAAGGTTAAAGTTTGACAAGAATCAATACATTTTTATGCATTTAATCTACTGATGTATGTGTATAATTACTCAAGACAGCTTGTTACAGGAGGAAAAATATCGATATATCGGAATTCAGCAAAAAGATATCGAGAAATAAGTTTTGGTCGATATCGCCCAGACCCTAACACACAATAAAAGTGATTCATGACAGACTTTATACAGACATACAGGGTTATAGAGCTGTGAACGTACTGTGGGTGTGCTATTGGGATTTCATAAATGTCATTTTTACAAACAGACCTGCAAACCTGTACACATTTTGCTTGGCAAGATGCTGCTGGTACGACTCACCCCTCTAAACCACGCAAAAAGCTGCCATGACTACCAGACGTGCACATTTGCTACAGAACTCATGTCTGACAACACAACTCAGCAGCATGGTGAAGAAGTTTGAGACAATCCTTGTAGAAAAGCAGAGAAGAACAATTCGGCCTGACCTACAGCGTACCAGCCCTGCCCGTGGCCTCTCTCTCCATCCTCTGGTTCCCACTCGCTGCTGTTCTAGCGTTTAAAACGTCTGAACTACAGCACCAAGTTGACCTCAGTCAAACACAAAAGATTGTTTTCCATTCTTTCTCCTCTGCTAGGTGTAACGTTTCCCTCAGGAGACATCCAGCAGATGCTGCTTCGTTCTCTCTATCAGGAGTCAAAAGTAGCTCCAGAGCAGGTGGAGTACATTGAAGCCCATGGCACTGGAACAAAGGTCAGTGTACACAACCTCTGCTTTTTATTGCATACCATTGCATAATTAGCAAGGTATAGAACTCACCAGGACTGTCTTCCTTCTGCATAATCTCTAAACAGGTTGGGGACCCTCAAGAGGTCAACGGTATTGCCGGTGTGTTCTGCCAGTCGGAGCGAGAGCCCCTTCTTATTGGCTCCACTAAGTCCAACATGGGCCATCCAGAGCCAGCTTCCGGTCTGGCTGCACTGGCGAAGGTGACTGAAATAAAAACATTGTGCTTCTGTTAAAAGAAATGTATGTGGACAAAATGAACACGACTCAAGTTGAGGGTAACCTTTGTGAAAGAAACCAAACTAAATCATCACGTAGAACGTTTAGAGGGCTTTGATCACCCATGTGAAAGCTTAGAGCTGAGGTTTTGTCTTCTCATCAGGTGGTGCTTTCATTAGAGCGAGGAGTTTGGGCCCCCAACCTGCACTTCAGTGTTCCTAATCCTGATATTCCTGCCCTAACTGATGGTCGCATTCAGGTTGTGGACCGACCTATTTCTATCCGAGGAGGCATCGTAGGGATCAACTCTTTTGGATTTGGAGGCTCAAATGTTCATGTAATCCTTCGTCCAGCTGGTAAAGCAACAAACGCCGACGTACCTAGACCACTTACTAGACTGCTTCAGGCTTGTGGCCGTACAGAGGCTGCAGTGAAGGCTGTGCTCCAGAAGGGGAAAGAACATGCCACAGACAACAGCTTCCTGTCTCTGTTGAATGGAGTGTCAGGCATCCCTGCAACCAGCATGCCCTACAGAGGCTTTACTGTTCTGGGCTCTCAGACGGACACTGTGGAGGTACAGCCAGTGCAGGCGGCAGTCAGACCACTGTGGTACATTTGTTCAGGTGAGGGATCACACGCAGCAGTTACACAAGCAGGTCATTGTTTCCTAATTCTGTTTAGAACACCAGGGCAGTGCATCATTTATCAAACGTTCATAGAAAATTCCCTCCTACCACCAACATGTAGAATGTGTGTACGAACAGTCAGAAGACTGACCTGGCCTTTCCTACGCATGTTCTGCTGCAATCATATGACGATAAATCCCACCTGTGCATACCCAGGTGCTCGTGTCTGTTCTCAGTCATTCACATACAGGAACGCCCTCAATTAACCGTATTTGTTTACGCTATGTCCTTAGCTTGTGAGGGGACTTCCTGTTTTTCCTGTTTGTTTGTTTTTTTCTAAGAAAATAAACCCCCAAAACTTTATTGGCAGCAATATCGAGACACTGGCTGCCAAAGTGCAAAAGAAAGTTGCAGAGGTTACAGTCGCGGTCGGGACAGAGGAGAGGATCCCGTCAGGAATGAATCGGATAAATCGTAGAGTAACGGCTTCTCATTTACATCTAAGGAGTGGTTCTGGTTGGAGTTAGTTTCATTTGGAAATGTTGTCTGAGAGCAGCCTCTTCTGCCATTCAGTCTGGTCACCTTGACAGCATGTATGATGTGGGGCAGAGTAGGTTCTGGAGGGTTCTCTGGGATCGGATTTGTGCCGTTTATCTGTCCCACCGCAAAGGTCCCAAATCCCAGCATAGCAAAAAGATAGAGCACTCATGGAGAACGCTTCCCTCCAGAGAGCACGCTCTGGTAAATCCTCCAATAACACAGATCAGCCATGACATCGTGCCAGATTCCCGTTGGTCACTTGTCTTTTATTAGTTTTAGCACCAGTTATGCACAAAAGCCATATTTCCACAGACAACTAACTACACACTGGCTGAATATCATTTGTGGATGAGGAACACGAGCGGATGGCTGAGACCTTGCTGTTCCCCCGTTCTACCGCTAGATGCTGTTCAGAGCTGTTCTTACATTTAGGAACATTTTCATGCACAAGCAGTGTTGTGCCCGAACGCGTTCATTGAACGATTGTTCGTGAATTTGTTCATTTTTTTCGTGAACGTGAACTGAACTCGTTCGTATTTTGCCTGACGAACGTAAAAGTGAGTGCGTTCGTCCTGACATGCGTGAGCGGGTTTATGAACGCGTTCTTTCGCCGTTCTAGCTCCAGATCTCCACAGAGCTTTTCCGGAGATGAAGCCTAGCTAAAACATCCTGTTAATCATAGAGTTTGTAAAAGTAGAACAGGCAAATGTGGCAGTAGCGGTTGGTGCGGCGTCTACCCTTCTACGTCTATGCTGTGTGCAGGGGTCAAAGTTCATTCAGAAAAACTGAAACGGGACTTAACTGAAAGATTATACTTTTTTTCATGTTTTGCACTTTTAATGTTGCACTTTGAGTTTGCTACCTCAGCCTGCTTCCTAAGATTGTTTAATAATTTCCCATAAAACAAACTGTTCAGATAATGTTTTCCTCCTGTTATTGAGAAGATACTGCAGGGTAAGAACCGCAGCTGGGTATGAGGGTGGACTGCACGGGTGACAACTATTGGAAAATTATTTCATAAGTTTTATATATATGTACATATATATGAGGAAAAAGAACTATGAACTAGTTCCTTTTTGGAACAGTGAACTTGGTTCAGATTTTTTAAATTATGAACTAAGAAATGAACTAGTTTGTTTTAAAATGTATGAACTGAACTTTGAACTAGTTTGTTCTTTAAACGAACTTTAGCAACACTGCACACAAGTACTAATTGGTAATGCAATGCATAAAATCGATCCCATGCATGAAATGTGCACAGATCTGTTTGTAAGCACGGTTGATAAATGAGAGCCCTGGACACAGATGTGAGAGTGATGTCACAACAAACCTGAGTGCTCCAACTGAAGTCAGAACCAGTGAATGATGTACTGTTGGACTGAACGTTTACAGGTATGGGGACCCAGTGGGCAGGTATGGGCCGCAGCCTCATGCAACTGCCTTACTTCAAAGACTCCATCCTGCGGTCCGATGCTGCCTTGAAGGACACCGGCCTCACAGTATCTTCCCTGCTTCTGGAGGCTGATGATGCAACCTTTGAGGACACAATCCATGCCTTTGTTGGCCTTGCAGCCATCCAGGTGCAGTCTTCTTGTTAAGTTCTAGGTTTCTACTGTTGTTTAAAGAGGTCCTTCTCTGAGAAACCATTGTTTACTCAATATTTTTGAAAGGGATCTGCCACTGATGTGTTGCATTCAGGCTGAACATGAAAATAGTCTCCTACACCTATCTCCTGCTTTAGCTTCTGATAGAAAACAGACGGTGAAACTCTAGGAGTAGAAAAGCCTGACAGATCTACGTCACCCTGTCACTAACATTCATGGACTCACCAGTGTTGAGAGTAACAAGTTACAAAAGAAAAAAATAGCTGTAATGCATCGCTTTCTGCTGTAATGCGGTAATGTAAGGCCTAACAGGAAAAAAATTGGTAACATTTTACCTCGTACAAATGCCAGTAACGCGTGTTACGGTCAAGGCCGCCTTAATGCATGGGCCAACCAGGGCCATGGCCAGGGCCTATGATGTTTAGGGACATATGACATTTAGGGGCCTATGACGTTCAGGGGCCTATGAGGTTAAGGGGCCTATGAGGTTTAGGGACCTATGAGGTTAAGGGGCCTATGAGGTTTAGGGACCTATGATGTTCAGGGGCCTATGAGGTTAAGGGGCCTATGAGGTTTAGGGACCTATGATGTTAAGGGATCTATGAGGTTCAGGGGCCTATGAGGTTAAGGGGCCTATGAGGTTTAGGGACCTATGAGGATTAGGGACCTATGAGGTTTAGGGACCTATGAGGTTTAGGAACCTATGAGGTTTAGGGACCTATGATGTTAAGGGACCTATGAGGTTTAGGGACCTATGATGTTAAGGGATCTATGAGGTTCGGGGGCCTATGAGGTTAAGGGGCCTATGAGGTTAAGGGGCCTATGAGGTTTAGGGACCTATGAGGATTAGGGACCTATGAGGTTTAGGGACCTATGAGGTTTAGGAACCTATGAGGTTTAGGGACCTATGATGTTAAGGGATCTATGAGGTTCGGGGGCCTATGAGGTTTGGGGACCTATGATGTTAAGGGATCTATGAGGTTCAGGGGCCTATGAGGTTTAGGGACCTATGAGGTTTAGGGACCTATGAGGTTTAGGGACCTATGAGGTTTAGGAACCTATGAGGTTTAGGGACCTATGAGGTTTAGGGACCTATGATGTTAAGGGACCTATGAGGTTTAGGGACCTATGATGTTAAGGGATCTATGAGGTTCAGGGGCCTATGAGGTTTAGGACCTATGAGGTTTGGGGGGGGGGGGGGGGGATTATGACACGTCTCACCTTCATGTTAATATCGTTTTATTTGATGCACTCCACGTTGAACTGCACCAATCCAGCAACTGCTGCATTTTAATAACTAGTATTAAAGGTGAATACACCAATATTTGCACAAGAATAATTTCTGTTTTAAACTCTCAGTGACACACTTTGTACGGGGTATTTGGCATTTAATTTTTCTTGGCGTCTGGAAAAACATCTCCTTCTGCCCTTTTATTTAGGTCCAAGACCATTACCGGGCTGGCCCTGTTAAACACCTTCTACACCCCTGCTTAGTAGACCTAATGAAGTATTTTTAAGCCAGTATAAAAATGACTGAAACACAAATTTACATATTTGGCATTACTGACCAATATATTTGATTTAATTTATTTGTTAAGAACATCAAGATGCATTACAGTGAACATTATAATAAAGTACATGTTTCCAGTGCAGAGAGGAGACCCATAGAAGCACTGATTTGATCTCATTTCAGAGAAAAATAGAACAGGTCAGATGCACCTAATAAATAAAATTACTAACATAAACTCAGGAATCTTTCTTTGCTTCATTGTTCTGGTGCTGAAAACATCACTAATGCAGATCAAAGGAGATACACAGATGAATGCACCTCTTATTTATTATTTGGAAATGAGTGGGTGTGGTTTACATCAATACATTATTTTAAATCTGAAATTGATATGGATTGATCAGAAGTTGCTTGTGTGTTGTTTATTAGAAAACTATTTACAGAGCAGCCTCAGAACTGAGATTAAATACGTTTGATCACAATAGTAAAGGAACTATTACAGAACAAGTTGTTCAGTAAAATCAGAACATTAATGTTTAAGTGCATGGATTAATACATCTGAACTCATGCAGTAGGAACTAGGAAACATGAAATACTAGAACCAGACACAACATTTTTTAAATTTTAATTTGAATAAGCTGATTTTTCCTAACGTTGTTGGCATTTTTCCCACACACAGTTAAACAAAACTATGTTGATTGAGGTGTGTGTGAGAGGGAGAGGGAGTTAAAATAAAAAATAAAAAAAAAACCCGACCGGAGCGGAGGCAGTGACCGACGCAGCACGAGCTGTTTTCAGCTCTGTCTTGTCAAATGCACCACGTACGTTACGAAAATAGTAACTTTAAATATTCTACCGAAAAAGAGGCGAGCTGAAGAAAACACAGGGAGCACTGAAGAAACGTGAGCTACAGTGACGCAAGCACAGAGAGATCCATTAGTGTGTGTGTGTGTGTGTGTGCGCGTGCGTGTGTGCGTGTGTGCGTGCGTGCGTGCGTGTGTGTGTGTGTGTGTGCGTGCGTGTGTGTGTGTGTGTGTGTGTGCAGATGTGTGTGTGTGTGTGTGTGTTTGTGTGTGTGTATGTGTGTGCAGATGTGTGTTTGTGCGTGTGTGTGTGTGTGTGTGTGTATGTGTGTGTGTGTAGATGTGTGTGTTTGTGCGTGTGTGTGTGTGTGTGTGTGTATGTGTGTGTGTGTAGATGTGTGTGTTTGTGCGTGTGTGTGTGTGTGTGTGTGTGTGTGTGTGTGTGTGTGTGTGTGCAGATGTGTGTGTGTGTGTGTGTGCAGATGTGTGTGTGTGTGTGTGTGTGTGTGACCATATTGTTCAGCTTGCTGATATCAGAAACTGCGCTGATCCTGCTGCTGTTTTGTAGACCAGTTCCTGTCTGGATGGAGGTGAATAGCTAGTGTTGTTCGTGTACAATGCTATTGTGTAGTTAGGGCGCCGCATCACAGCGCTTGTTGTTCCACGACGCTTCGCGGCGCATCGCTGCTCTTCCGTGTCTGATGTGAACGAGGGGTGATGAGCTACATTTAGATTACTGAATCCATATTTACAGTCATTTTAGTGAGAGTAACTTAAAGTAATATGGACATAATGTAATGATTTACTCTTTAAAACCAGTAATATTATAATGTAATAAGTTACTTTAAAATGAGAGTAACAAGTAATAAGTAATGCATTAAAGTTTTCAAGTAACTTGCCAAACACCTTGACTCCCGACGGGGAAGGCTGTTGTTGGAAACAGCAGAGAACGTTTTTGCTAGTAGAAGCTAACCGTTAGCATTAGCAACTCCACCACACAGCAGAACTCCTCCAGGCTTGTGTTATTGGTGGAGATAAAACATCAAAGTTGGAGAGCAAACAGAGTCAGTGGTAGCGTCGTGTCGCTGTTAGCCAATCAGAGGAGAGATGTCCAGATATCAGGAAGTAAGTCTCCAGATCCTTCCGTCGGAAGCTACCTTCTCCTTCAGCTGGAGTCTCCATGCTTTCCCCTGATTGGACAAGGCATTCATTCCTACTAGAGACCACTGCTAATGCATTAAACATGAGTGAAGGACCTCTTTAACTAAAACAAGAACCATTTTGTTTTAGTGAAGAAGAATGAAAACTTCTGTGTTCATCTTCATTCAGATAGCCTTGATCGATCTGCTCACCGAGCTGGGTCTTCAGCCTGATGGCATCATCGGACACTCGGTTGGAGAGCTGGCTTGTGGATATGCCGATGGATCCCTTAGCCACGCTGAGGCCATCCTGGCTGCATACTGGAGGGGTCACTGTATCAAAGAGGCGAAGCTTCCTCCAGGAGGGATGGCTGCAGTTGGTATGAAGCACACACACAGCTGGTGCTCCTCACTAGAACTAGTTTTCTGGTAAGGTGTAAAATAAATGAATGACCCGTTCATTGGTGTCATGAAAGAGCACTCACATAACACCTCTCTCTTTCTCTCTCTCTCTTCATATATCCGCTCTCACGGGCAAGTAACGGAAGCAGACTGGTTTGGTTGGTTTGCCATCACCGTTTTGTCGGTCTGGATCTGAAAGTCTGACAGGATCTTGACTTGTTCCTTCTCTACCACTCGTACCCTCTTTGATCTTGGGGCTTCCAGTCCACACTGTGCACAGATCTTCCTATACACCATGCTGTGGTGTTCTGTAGCGTAGATAATCTACATAATCCGAATTTAACGCTGTGCTATTCAGCTTTGTTAGATTCTGAGAAAGATCAAACAATTTGGCGTTTGAACTTATATTTCCAAAGATATCCACGGATATTTATATAATCGATAGAAGTTCATACACCAACTGGCTTGGTCTATATTTAATCCAAAGATTAATATTTAATTTAAGAGATTTAAATTAATAGCAAAAGTTTATTTATTAAATCAGAAGATTTAAAGAAATCTTTGCTTGTTCAATAACCAAATATACACCATTCTGTGTTTCATTTCAAAGAAGAGTCAGGTTTAAAAAGTTAAGAATTTATTACTAACAATTTAAAGATGACAATTTATAAAGGCTTTGATATTAAAACTTGGTATTAAAAGCAACCTGTGTGTGGATGAGATCTAAAATGAAATGCGTGTGTTTGGATGCGTGAATGGAATCTCAGAAGGTTTCTATCAGAGAGAGATTCTGGGTGAAAGAGTTTGTTTTGCAGCTAACTAAGTTATTTCTTAAAGGGAACAGCATACGGACGCAATCTGTGTTCTACCTCACCTTTCAGACAACCCTCTGTGGATCCGGAGGTCAAGGGAGGATGTTGTCAGCCTCTGGGTACTCGGTCCGGTAGGGAAGACCAGTGGTACCGACTCTCTGGTCCAAGAGTTGCCTCAGGCACACAGGTGTTGAGCTTGTGTCTTAACTTAACTCTGAAGGAGTTTGCGTCAGCTGGTTGCAGATGGTGTTTATTGGAGCAATTCTATCGGCGTGACAGAACAGCTTAGTGAGGCTTCGAGCGGCCGTCTCGATCCTCTGGGACTCTCGTGCCACGGAGAGATTTTGGTGAGCTTCGAACTGAACTTGAAGTGAGGAATTTAGGTTTTAACAAACCTCAGGACACGCCCCTCAGAGATAGAAAGCTTTGGTTATGGAGCAAAGACATGTGAGAGCAGTTACCATTAACCTGAATTCAGTGTCCTGCATGGTGTGTATAAGAAAAAGAAGAAGAAGAGGAAGAAGAAAATATCATTTCTATAGCGCCTCTCAAGATAAAATTCCCGAGGCGCTTCACAAAAACAAAAAATGTAAAAATATAAAAAATAATTTAGAAAATGTTTAAAAATGTATTTAAAATGAGCAAAAAAATAGACAATTGTGATTAAAAAAATGTTAAGAAAGAGAGAGAGTGAACAGGAAAGAGGGAAACCAGTGGATCCTGAGGAAGGTGGAATAGGTGGGAGAGCAGAATAAAGAGAGAGAGGTGAAGAAGGTCATACAAAAGCCAGCTTGAACAAGTGAGTCTTCAGCTGCTTTTTAAAGGAGACCACTGAGTCCACTGATCTCAGGCTCAGGGGGAGAGAGGTCCAGAGTCTGGGGGCCACAGCAGCAGATGATCTGTCACCTTTGACCTTTAGCCTGGTGCTGCACAACCAGTAGGCTTTGATCACTGGACCTCAGGGACCTGCTGGGGGTGTAGGGACTAAGAAGATCACCAATGTAAGATGGTGCTTGTCCATGTAAGGCCCTATAGACCAGAACCAGGATCTTGAAATGAACCCTGAAGTTGACTGGCGGCCAGTGAAGCTGGAGGAGAAGCGGGGTGATGTGGGTGTGTTTGGAGGACTTGGTCAGAAGCCGAGCACAGGCGTTCTGAACCACCTGTAGACGGTTCAGGGAGGTTCTGCTCAGACACGTGAAAAGAGAGTTACAGTAGTCTAAGCGTGAGGAGATGAAGGTGTGGAGAACTGTCTCAAGTTCAGAGCGGGACAGAATGGGACTCAGCTTAGCAACGTTCCTGAGATGGAAGAAGGAAGAGCCAACAAGAGAACTGACATGAGAATCCAGGGTGAGAGCTGGGTCAAAGGTCACGCCAAGGTTCCTGACAGAAGGTTTGGTGTGAGAAGCAAGCTGACCAAGAGAGTCTCTGACTTTGGGAACCAGCTTGTCTGGGGCACAGATGCGGATCTCAGTCTTATCTTCATTCAGCTGAAGAAAGCTCCCACCATCCAGGTTTTGATAGAGTCTAAGCAGGTGTGTAACAGCTGCAGCTTAGACATCTCATGGGGCTTAAAGGAGATGTACAGTTGGATGTCATCTGCATAAAGATGGTAGGAGATTCCTTTGAAGGAGCTCAGGATGTGCTGAAGAGGGAGCAGATAGAGGAGCAGGAGCAGAGGCCCCAGCACAGAACCTTGTGGGACACCATGGGTAAGGGAGGTGGTGGAGGACCAAAACTTGGAGACGGCCACAGAAAAGGAGCGCTCAGAGAGATAAGAGGAGAACCACTCCAGAGCAGATCCTGATAGGCCTACCCAGTCTCTCAGCCTCTCCAGTAGCAGGTGATGGTCAACAGTGTCAAAGGCTGCAGTCAGGTCCAGCATGACCAGAACAGAACAGTCCCCTGCATCACTGTGAGTCAGAAGGTCATTAGAGACCCTAAGAAGAGCTGTTTCAGTAGAATGAGCTCTACGAAAACCTGACTGGAAGCTATCATAGATGTTATGTTCATCAAGAGCAGCTGTGAGCTGTTTAGCCACAACCTTTTCCAAGATCTTGGAGATGAACGGAAGTTTAGAGATGGGTCTGAAGCTGCTATGGAGAGAGGGGTCGAGACTCGGTTTTTTAAGAAGCGGGTGGATTACAGCGTTCTTAAAGTAAGCAGGGACCTGACCAGAAACCAGAGAAGCATTAATTATAGAGAGCACGCTGGGACCGATGGACTGAAAAGCACTTTTAAACAAAGATGAGGGTAAGATGTGGAGGGGGCATGCAGAGGTCTTCATAGAGTTAACTAGTTTGGTTAACTCAGGCAAAGAAACAGGAGCAAAGCTATCTAGGATGATGGGCCTGGTTGGAGTCGGGAGAGGCGGCGATAAGGCTGAAGGAGAGATGCTAGATCTAACCTTATTGACTTTGTCCACAAAGAAAGACAGAAAGTTCTCACAGTCTGCAACAGAGTGGATGGAGGCTGTAGGAGAGGCAGGAGAGACGATGCTGCTGATGGTGTTAAACAGCACCTTGGGGTTCCCTTTGCTCTGGGACACCAGGTTGGAGAAATAGGAAACCCTCACGTCTCTGACTGCAGAGTTAAAGGATGTCAGAAGATCTTTTAGGTGCAGCATATGGACATGGAGATGGGTCTTCTTCCACAAACACTCAATTTTTCTGCATTGGCGCTTCAGGCTGCGAAGGCTGTCATTAAACCAGGGAGTAGGGTTCACTGCAGGAACTGATCTGGTTCTGACAGGACAGATGTTGTCCAGAATGGAGAGGCAGTGCTCGTTAAACTGAGAAGTTAAGGAATCTGGGTCGTTATCAGAAGAACAGGGTGGATCAAAAGCAGCAGAAAAATAGCTAGCTGTGCTCTCATTAAGAAAACGAGAACTAACCATACGGCGAGCAGGAGGTGGGGACGCAGAAACTGACAAGTTAAAGAAAATGCAATGGTGATCTGAAATATAAACGTCCTCAGGACAAACACTGTCAGCATTTAGACTCAGGGTAAAAACAAGGTCTAGAGTGTGCCCCCTGGTGTGTGTGGGGCCAGAAACGTGCTGGGTAAAGCTGAAGGAGTCCATAAGGCTGGAGAAATTCATGGCAAAGAGATCGGAGGGATCATCAACGTGGATGTTAAAATCACCAACAATCACCAGTCTGGACAGCTTCACAGTGGAGGATAGGAAGTCACTAAACTCCTGAAGGAAAGAACTGTTTGGACCAGGTGGATGATAGACCACAGCACAGTAGAACGGGTCCTTACGCCCGACTTTAATCAGCTGCAGTTCAAAGGAAGCTAAGTGACCAGAGGTTGTAGAGCTACATGGAAGATGGTCTCTGAAAACAACAGCTAGGCCTCCACCACGACCAGAACCCCGGGGCTGGCTAAGAAAAGAATAACCACTCGGGCAGAGTTCAATCAGAGCAGAATAATCAGATGTTTGCTGCCAAACTTCAGTCAGAAACAGAAAATCCAGGTTTTTAGAGAGAATTAGATCATCGAGCAGGAAGGACTTATTGTTAACAGAGCGGGAATTTAATAGAGCCATGCTGAGTGAGGTGGAGGAATCAGAAACTACAGAACCAGCTGGAGTTAGTGGACGTAAATTAGCAGGGTTAGACCCACGGTGTTTATAAAAACCACTTATGGAGGGAACAGGAGGAGAAACCACTGAGGAATGAGGATAAACCGACCTTAAAAAACTTGGACGGATGAACCGCGTCCCAACGCGGCCTGGCGGGAATGCGGAAGTGGCGCTCAGGTCACCAAACAAAGGACAAGAAGCTGGAAGATCGCGCAGATGTTTACCAGATAAACCACGCTTTAAGAGAAGTCTTATTCTCACCTGGATTCCTGCTCGTTTACCTCTTTTCCTGCGACGTTTTCCCGGGACCGGATAAACATCGCTGGAGGCATCCTGGTGGGAATCATTTGGCTCCGGGCCAGTGCGCCACTCATAAACAAACAGGGAGGTATGTCCTCGGTGCATCTTGGGCGATCGTGAACGAACGGAAGGACAAAAGAGTCTGGCGATCATGGGAGATGGTAGCTGGGACACTACTGAAGAGGATCGCAGACAGGAGCAAGGTGGAAGAGAGGAGGTTAGAGGAGAAAAGTTAGAAAAAGTGGCCGGTGACTGCGGCTAAGCCAAGCACAGGCGCCATCTTGTTACCGACCGGAAGCGTAAGTCCGGTTGGTAATATAAGTGCACATGACCTTCTTTACACTGTTAAAGATTACTGATTGTCATAAATCATTATTATTATTAACCAAAGAATAATAAGTCATTTCAGTAATTAAATACATTTATAATGAACCATGATGATTATTTATGAACCTTGTAATAAGACAGTGAAAAGAGTTTATTAAAAATGATTTTTTTTAATCTTGAAGTGTCCATCTTGCGGACGGAACAGCAGTCAGATTAAAGATGGTTTACAGCTGACTCTGCCTCCTGTGATGGATAATCTGTAAATAGAAGTGCAGCCAGGACAGGTTGACCTAGCTGGGGAAGTGTGACCTTTGGGTCAAAACTGAGGCCATTCATGTCGCTACAGTTCCATGTATGCTTTCCCTGCCAGCGTCTTACAGCCTGCAGTTATGTGGTGGATTGTCTCAATTCAGTTCAGTTTATTTATAAAGCGCCAAATCAGGACCAGAGCCAATCAGTAACACGTTTCCTACATAAGGAACCCAGCAGGTTGCATCGTCACTGACTAGTGTCAGAGTCTTTACAGCAATCCTCATACTAAGCAAGCATGCAGCGACAGTGGAGAGGAAAACTCCCTTTTAACAGGCAGAAACCTCCAGAGAATCCTGGCTCAGTAGAAGCAGCCATCCTCCACGACACACTGGGGATCAAGAAGACAGAGCACACACACACACACACACACACACACACACACACACACACACACACACACACACACACACACACACACACACACACACACACACACACACACACACACGCGCGCGCGCTAGTGTTTCTATGGTTACATTGTGATTTCTTAGTAAATATTCTACATGGTTAGAGATAAACTTTACTGTATTTATGCTAGTGAATCTAAATTGCCTCACTTACTGAGGAAGAAGAAATCGCATTAGGGAGGATGCTAATGATTTTGTTTCTAATAGAATTAATTTTACTCGTGAAAAATACCATAAAGTCGTTTCTGCCGAGGGCTAAGGGAATAGATGTTCAGAGCTATGATTCTGTGTAAGTTTGGCAACTGTACTGGAAAGAAATGTAGGATTATTCGTATTCTTCCCAGGGGCCTCTCTGCTTGGTGTGGTAGATCTTGGTCTCTGTTGCTCTGGTGTTCAGGGCCTGTTCCTGTTCAGCCATGATGAGTCTCTGTGCTCTCCTTCAGACCAGCTCTTTCTAGCCATTGGTAGGAGTTCTTCATATCCGCCACTTCAGTTATCTGTCGGTGGTACATCCCATATAGGGGTTGTCCTCCCACGATGGTATATCCAGTGTTTCCTCCTCTGTTCGCCGTTGTCTGAGACTTTCACTGAGCACATCATCTGTTTGGGTCTTGTCCTTGAGGTACTTATGGATCTTAGATGTTTCATCCTGGACAGTGGCTCTCACTCACTAGTCCTTGGCCTCCTTCCTTACGGCTAGTGTACAGTCTCAGGGTGCTGGACTTGGGATGGAACCCTCCATGCATGGTTAGGACCTTCTGTGTCTTAACATCTGCGGTCTGTATTGGCCAGCATATTATTCCTGCAGGATACCTGATTACTGGCAGGGCGTAGCTGTTTGTTACCCAGATCTTGTTCTTGCCACTGAGCTGACTTTTTAGGACTTGCCTTACTCGTTGTAGGCATTTGGCATTGGCTCCTTTTCTTATGGTTTCATTGAGATTGCCATTTCTTGAGGGATACCAAGGTACTTGTTGCTGTCCTCAATGTCTGCTATTGTTCCTTCTGGGAGTGAGACCCCTTCTGTGTGGACTACCTTCCCTTTTTTTGTCACCATCCGACCACACTTCTCAAGTCTGAATGACACTGTGATATCAGTGCTGTAGATCCTGGTGGTGTGGACCAGTAAGTTGATGTCCCGCTCGCTCTTGGTATACAGCTTTATGTCATCCATGTACAGGGAGGTGGCTGGTCATGGTTCCATTCTTGAGTTGCTATCCATAGCCAGTCTTGTTGGTTTTTTCCATTCCCAACATAAGCTGGAAATGGTAACACAATGTGTTTCATCTCTGTTGGCTGGGTGGAGGCGCGTTCACAAATGAGAGGCATTGTTTCCAGCCGTAATCATGGAAGTGGGGAGAGTGGCTTAAGGTGCGATATATTATTTCTCATCTAAAGGTCTGTCTAACCCCCAAATTCCACTACCTCCGCTCCGCTGCGCTCCGCTCCGACACGAACGCCGGAGCAAAATGGGTCCCTTTGTAGTCAATCAGAGCAATTCCACTACTGCGGCCGAGCTCCGGCAGTGCGGCGCCGTGCGCCGCCCTCTGTTCCGGCGTCTGGCAAAAATAGAATCGATCCTATTTTTGCCGAACGCCGGAGCACCTCTGCAGTAAATAGACAGAAATTACCACCGCCCAACAGGAAAAGGAGCGAGCACAACTTCCGTTTTTCACAATAAATCGATAACAAAAGGCGTTTTTTGTTTCATATGCACAGGTTTAACAACTTTTAACAACTATCAATGGCGGCTGAACTTTAAATGCACAAAAGTAAGCCATAAATACAGTTTCCACTATCAAAGTAGTCACACTTTGTTGATTCAAACACTGCTGATCTCTCAACACAAATGATGGGCAGATTAAACAGTTCATGCCGATGCTTCTCCCACACAACGGGTGTTTGGATCTAACTTCCGCGTTTATTGCTCGGACTGTATCGCAAGATCTCGAAAATCCCGCGCATGCTTGTTTGCCCACCTCAGGTCTCCGCACCGGAGCGGAGCCGTTGTAGAGCGGGTACCGGTAAAAATTGAGTTCGGAAGCGAGCGGCTGCGGAGGGCGGGGGCGGACCGGAGCGGAGCGGAGATAGTGGAATTTGGGGGTAACAGAAATCTCCGGATTTCTGCTTTGTGATGAAATCTATTTTTCATCAAACATTCGTAGTTTGTTTTCCACGAGACTTGAACATTTAAGAGAAAACATTCAGAACAACCATGGAATCTGATTTTATTTACAGATGTTTTGTTTTGGTATTTTCTAGGTCTGACCTGGGAGGAGTGCAAACTTCAGTGTCCACAAGGAGTCGTTCCAGCCTGTCACAATGCTGAAGACTCAGTCACCATCTCAGGCCCTGAGGTTGGTCTTCCCTTATTTCTGTTTTCTGGATTCCACAACCTGGATGATCAAACCGATCTAAAAATAATTATTTCACTTTCTTGTCAGTAGGTGGTTTCCATTAGAATAACGTATTGTGCAGGAGTACTCAGCAGGCACTCTTTAAAGAAGCAGTACAGCTGACTGTCATCTACATATAGGTGATAGGAAACATCATAAAAATAGTCAATTATCCAAGAGGGGATATATAATAGGAACAAGACTGGACCCAAGACAGAGCCTTGGGGTACCCCACAGAAAAACTTGGTTTGTGTCTGAATCCAGAGGTGGTATAGTCATTGTTTTAAAGTCTCAGGTAACTATAGGCACATTAATATCAAATATTACTATTGGCACCATTGAGATGTAATTTTTATTAAATACAAGTTACCTAGTTGAACCCAGAAATAAGACGTTTGGATTTGATAAAACCTATCCTGGTAAGTTATCCTATATATGCAAATATATACAGCGGCGTAACAAGCTCTTATAAAGTATGGAATAAGCTGTGATACTCTATATAATATAGAATATCACCCTGCTTGGTCTTTACTGTGTTTAATCAGAAGATTCTAGGATTCTTTGTTTATTCAGAGATTGTACACATTTTGTTTTGATTCAGGAAAGAGTCGGGTTTATAAAAGTAAGAATTGATTTCACAAACAATTAAAACATGACAGGTTAACTAATATTACTGTGATGGATGGATCTAGATGGACTAGGTGTAGTGTGTGGTGCCTATGTGTGAATATGGTTATCAGAACTTCCGTGTCTAGGAGAGCTGAGTTCTGGGTGTAAAAGAATTGGTTTGTGTTAAGCTAAGAAGTTGATTGTTATCAAAAGCACATCAGACGCTATCTGTGTGTCTACTTCACCCGCTCTCGGAGACCCTCTTCGTGGATCCGAAGGTCAGTGAGGTCGGATGACCTCTGGCACCGGAGGGCTGTAGAATACTGTAGCATCGACTCTTCAGTCCAGAGATGTCTCGGGTCACGACAGATGGATGGAACCGCACGTCGGGGACTCTTAAGGAGTCGTAACACTATCAGCTTGTTCTACAGGAACCGTTGCGGTATCAGCGTCGCAGGTGCAAAAAGATTTTGACGACGTGTCAAAAGCTTTGATGGTTAAAGAGGTCTTTGCTTCAGAACTGCTGAATCACCAGAGTGATCCAGTTTTAATGTTCTCATGTTATGATTTGTGTAGCCAACCAGAGGTTGACATGTTAAGGAATATTACCAAGACAACCTCAGAAACACACCTTCCTTGATACCGGATGCTCTGATCTGGGGTAACGGACTATCTGTGTGTCACGCGTTTGACTCAACTTTGTCCTTGTGTGAGTGTGGATGGTGATGACCTCGTCATATCGACATGCTGGAACATATATAAACCTTTCAATGTAATCGTAACATAACACTCATTTCAGACTTCAATCACTGAGCACAGATTAATGAAAGCATTTCATTATACTATAATTATTATAAGTAGCAATAAACAAATGTTTATTTAATGATTATTTAACTAATACGTTTTTAAAGTTCATATTTAATTTAAGAAATCATTCTTTGATTTAGCAACTGATCCGAGCTGCGAGTGTTCCTTATTCAGAGGCATGAAGAGTCCTGTAGGACGATAAGGATGGACCTTGAGGAGGGAACGTCATTGTTGACAGTACGTTATCGTGTGTTCAGAGCTGCAGAGAGGCTCCGATCTCCAGCTGATGGGATGAAGGACGGCAGATTAAAGGGAACACATGCAGTCTCGTGTCTCCATTTTGACCAGAAGGGTCAAACTGTACCTAAAAACTGCCCGTTGCAACTGTATGATGTCACTAGTTACTAAAGAACCAATCAGCTGGCAGAGCTGCTGGTGAACGTGTGAGTGTGCAGAACTGTTAAACTACGTGACTCAACTTAAGCAGCAAAGTCGAATCCAGCTGCTGTTGTTTATTTGTTGTTGTTGTTGTTTATAGAAATGTATCTGCAGGGCTTCAGGCCCAGGGCAGAGTTTTAGACCTCAGACCAAACCACATCCAGACCTGTTGTTAATAATATCCTGTATTATTTACACCAGTCAGAACATTCAGTCATGCTCACACATCCAGACCTTAGAAATGTTAAAATGATTAATGTTGTTTCTTCATCAAAGATCAGTTATCTGTGAACATGTTTCTACTGGATGTTGTCCAGCTGAAGCAGACGTCTGCTTATTTCTAACAGAGCTGAGCGGTGGGAGAAAATATTCTGGCTTATTTAATCAGATTTTTCCATCAGCTGTGGGTTTAGTGCATTCACTTAATATTAATTATAAAACTATAAATAACAGGCCACTACAGTCTGGCTAGAGCGTGTTTCTTGGAACAGCAGCTGGTTGGGTTAGGGTTGGCAGCAGCTCACCGGTTCCTGACAGGAGAACTCCTCTCATCAGCAGCAGGTGATCTACAGAGGGTCATGACTGAACCTCTCATTGTGACACCAGAGCGGGCTCATGCAGCTCATTAGTGCGACTCGATTCTACAGTTTTCATTAATAAACACAACTTAGATCTGTGGCTCACATTAAACCAAAACCAGAGCGCTGCGGGAGCGAGCTCGTGATGAGCGCGCATTGCGCCAGCCAGGAATGACTACGTATGTGAAAAGACTGATTACGGTAAAGGTGTAAGGAGACTAAAACTCAAGCAGCAGAAACTGGTAGAATGGACTAAAACAAATGCAATACTCTAGTAGGTAAGAAGGAATGACTTGGTGTTCTCGTCTGCTTTGGATTTAGTGACCTTACACATACAGAATATCAATGAGGTAGATCACAAAAAGTGGTCGGCCATGGTGAAACTAAAGGTGTGAGGTGGGGGGAGCAGGTGGGAAAGGCAGGAGAATGATGGACAGGAAGAGGTAAAGGGAGTGACACAGGCACAGACTCAATCCACAACAGGTGTGGGGGGACCCTCTAGCAGCCAAGAGAGCATGCAGTATCTAGTGATGTTCAGTCCCCACAGATCAGAGGTGTGGAGAACGCTCCGAGTCCATGAAGGTTCCATGGACTTGCCCAGGTCACACGCTAACCGAGCGCGTCACGGCCCAACCTGGACTGGGGAGAGAGACTTTCAGCCTCCGTCAGTGTTTAATCTGGGGGAGTTTTGGATTCTTCAGCCTCCACGTCCATTAGGCCAATAAGAGCGTGGCTAGACCCACAGACAACATATATGGACGCCCCGTGAACTGAGCTGCCCACTGGAGCTGGCGTAGCAGTGGGCTGCCATCTTGGATGGGTCCCCATTCGCCCCCAGTGCATTTATCTCTACTGAGGGAGGGCTTTACCCAACTCCAAACACTTTTTTGCATTTGAACCAAACCAGACATGTTGTGTGGCATGAGAATCAAACCCTAACCCCAACTAATCCCTAGGTTGTGTACCTGAAAGCAATTACCCTCGAGCTGTCCGCTGCAGCGCCGTCTAGAGGTTAGGGTGTGTTTTTTTATGTGGCTTATCTCAGTGACTGTACAGCAGCACACACACACACACACACACACACACACACACTGCCTCTTTAATTAAATTAAACTGGCAGCGTGCCAAGCGAGCAGTGTGTTGTCTGCTGGGGGGCCTTTCGTGCCCAAGGGCCCCTGCTATCATGATCCGGCCCTGATGGAGGTGATCGGTCAGGAAGCTCCACGCCCTACGCCTGTCCAACGGGGCTCCCACGGACTGTGTGCAGCTGGAACCCTGCTGACATGATTTGGTTCACACAGACACCGAAACTCTTAGAAAGGTGGGATCTTCTAACGTGTGTGTGTGTGTGTGTGTGTGTGTGTGTGTGTGTGTGTGTGTGTGTGTGTGTGTGTGTGTGTGTCTCCAGGAGGCTGTCAGGGCCTTTGTATCAGAGCTGAAAAGCCAAGGAGTGTTTGCGAAGGCGGTGCGTAGCGCCGGCGTTGCGTTTCACTCCTACTACATGGCCTCCATTGCTCCAACCCTTCTGGCTGCTCTGAAGAAGGTACGTGCTACGCTGAAGCTGCTTTGGAAGACATGCTCAACACGTTTCATCTGTTCCCTTTGTTATTGAGTTGTTGACATTTAGTTTTCTAGTTTCTGACTGATGATACATAAACTGTGTAGGTCATTGTTGGTGGTAAAACTAGTGGTCCTCCATCATCTCACATTCAGGTGATCAGGGAACCCCGGCAGCGCTCATCTCGCTGGGTGAGCACGAGCATCCCTCAGTCTGAGTGGACCTCTCCTCTGGCTGTCTGCAGCTCAGCTGAGTACCATGTCAACAACCTGCTGAGCCCAGTTCTGTTCCAAGAAGCCCTCAGTCTGGTGCCTGACAATGCTGTGGTGGTGGAGATAGCGCCTCATGCCCTGCTACAGGTACTTGGTAGCTTATCACTTGCAGTGAGTCAGTGTGTGCTTGGGTGGATGAATGAACCCCCCAGGTCTAGAGCCCTGGAAGACGCTGTCAGATACAGGCCAGCTTACACGCTAGCACCAACTAGTCTGAGAAGAAAGACATGATAAGAAAAGCCTTTATCCTTCAAAAGAAGTTGACTATGACGGACACCAAGACAGATGTTTAGATTTGTTCTTGTTGAGCTCCTGAGCTGATGGCCTGGTCTTTGGAAACAGAGTGTAGGGTTCCTAAGGCATGGGGCCACCAGAAGCAGCAAAGCGGTAGCTCTGAGTGGCGTTCTGTCTCCATGTTCAGGCCATCCTTAAACGCAGCCTGAAGCCGTCATGCTCCATTCTGCCTTTGATGAAGAGAGGTCACACCAACAATCTGGAGTTCTTCCTCTCGAACGTCGGGAAGATCTACATGAATGGGTTAGTAAAGACTTGATTTCATGTAAACGTTTGTCTCCATTCACGCTTACTAAAGCAGGATGATAAATCTTTCCCTCACACTCTTCCAGCATCAACCTGGACTGTAACTGCCTCTGCCCAGCAGTAACCTACCCTGTCCCAGTTGGTAGCCCTCTGATCTCCCCGTTAGTGCAGTGGGACCACACACAAACCTGGGACATCCCTAAAGCAGAACATTTTCTCCACGGCTCAGGAGGATCCAACTCTAGCGTCTACACCATTGGTAATGAGACCAAACCCAGACTATCTGTGAAGGTTGTGTTCTAAAGATCCCGCCCTTGTCATTACTGGTGTCCTTTGTGGAATGACAGAGATAAACCCAGAATCAGAAGACAACTATCTCATCGACCACTGCATCGATGGGCGCGTTCTCTACCCAGCAACAGGGTATCTCGTACTGGCATGGCGTACCTTGTTGAGAAGTTGTGGAGCAGCGATGAACACAACTCCGATTAACTTTGAGGATGTGATGATCCACAGGGCTACGATCCTGCCAAAGTCTGGTAAGAAGGGCTCACAATGAAGGTCTGACGATTACACACCTTCTAGTGACCTTCTGACCCGTTTCCTATCCTCACTGCCTCATTCCTGGCAGGTTCCATCCAGTTGGAAGTGCACTTCATGCCTGCCACCAACAAGTTTGAGGTTTCAGAGAATGGAAACTTGGTTGTCAGTGGTGGGTAGTCTTCACACTGAAAGTGTTTTTATTGTTTTGGTGCCAAAGTCACGTGGGTCTTGTGCACCTTGTGTAATTTCAGGTAAGATGAGCATCCTTGAGGACACAGCCCTTCATTCTCTTCGTGATAATAAAAGTCGGCACGCTGCCCAGAACCGGGACTCTGAACTGAAACTCGACGCACACGATGTCTACAAAGAGCTGCGACTTCGTGGCTATGACTACGGGAAGGCTTTCCAAGGCATCCTGGAGTCCGACAGAGCAGGTAGACTGATGTGTAGCGTGTGGTGTTTTATACAGTATGACTCTCACCCATGCCTACTCCATGACGACTGTGATGTTCAAACTATTGCTCATCTAACATGGTCCGACGTTCACATCCAACATAGGGCTGGACAGTGTAATAAAAGGATATTGATAAAGTGTATAGATTGATTAGTAATCACTAATAACCATGAAAACTGTAGGGAATGTGTGCAGCTGGAGCGGGACATCGATAGGCGGGTTGGTGCTGCATCTGCAGTGAAGCGGGCGTTGTACCGGTTTGTTCTGGTGAAGAAGGAGCTGAGCCAGAAGGCGAAGCTCTCGATTTACCGGTCGATCAGACGTGTAGGGGCGTTCACCGTGTGAGCTTCAGGGTAAGCTGGCTTGTGGCGGAGCTTCAACAGTTCAATACCGCCACAAGGCAGGACCAGAATTTCCTTTGTCCAGGACAAGCCGGGACCCCAACCCAACGCCCACTCGCTTAAATATAATAAAGGTTTTAAAATACAAACTTTATAGACACACTGACTTTTACAAAAATGACCCCACAACCTCAGCACCGGCTAAATTATGGGGACCCCCTTGGAGGGTTGTGGACCCCAGGTTGGGAACTACAGACTCCTGCTCTTGGTAGCTGTGAGCTAGCTAAAGAGGAGGCTGGTAGTAATGCTGTTTGTTTTGTCTGTACTATACCTGCCTGTGTACTATACTAACCTGTGTACTATACTAACCTGTGTACTATACCTGCCTGTGTACTATACTAACCTGTGTACTATACTAACCTGTGTACTATACTAACCTGTGTACTATACTAACCTGTGTACTATACTAACCTGTGTACTATACTAACCTGTGTACTATACTAACATGTGTACTATACTAACCTGTGTACTATACTAACCTGTGTACTATACTAACCTGTGTACTATACTAACCTGTGTACTATACTAACCTGTGTACTATACTAACCTGTGTACTATACTATACTAACATGTGTACTATACTAACCTGTGTACTATACTAACCTGTGTACTATACTAACCTGTGTACTATACCTGCCTGTGTACTATACTAACCTGTGTACTATACTAACCTGTGTACTATACTAACCTGTGTACTATACTAACCTGTGTACTATACCTGCCTGTGTACTATACTAACCTGTGTACTATACTAACCTGTGTACTATACTAACCTGTGTACTATACCTGCCTGTGTACTATACTAACCTGTGTACTATACTAACCTGTGTACTATACTAACCTGTGTACTATACTAACCTGTGTACTATACTAACCTGTGTACTATACTAACCTGTGTACTATACTTACCTGTGTACTATACTAACCTGTGTACTATACTAACCTGTGTACTATACTAACCTGTGTACTATACTAACCTGTGTACTATACTAACCTGTGTACTATACTAACCTGTGTACTATACTAACCTGTGTACTATACCTGCCTGTGTACTATACTAACCTGTGTACTATACTAACCTGTGTACTATACTAACCTGTGTACTATACTAACCTGTGTACTATACTAACCTGTGTACTATACTAACCTGTGTACTATACTAACCTGTGTACTATACTAACCTGTGTACTATACTAACCTGTGTACTATACCTGCCTGTGTACTATACTAACCTGTGTACTATACTAACCTGTGTACTATACTAACCTGTGTACTATACTAACCTGTGTACTATACTAACCTGTGTACTATACCTGCCTGTGTACTATACTAACCTGTGTACTATACTAACCTGTGTACTATACTAACCTGTGTACTATACTAACCTGTGTACTATACTAACCTGTGTACTATACTAACCTGTGTACTATACTAACCTGTGTACTATACTAACCTGTGTACTATACTAACCTGTATCCTTAATCTGTTTCCAGGAGACAGTGGGAAGCTGGAGTGGACAGGAAACTGGGTGACCTTTTTAGACACCATGCTGCAAATGATTGTGGTAGGGCTACCAGGGCGAAATTTGCGTTTGCCAACCAGAATTCGCTCAGTTTGCATTGATCCAGGTTTACAGCTGGATAAAGTGTTCAAGGACTCCAATGGTCACCAAGGTGGGTTTATTATACCATAAAAGTACCTTTTGTTACAGGCTGGAGTTAGTCAAAGTCCAGAAGCATGCAGTCAGAGTGGGTTTAACTAGTTCACAGCCCTTAACCCAGCAGCACTACTCAGACTGAAGCGGCTCGGTGCAGCGGGGGTTAGCACAGCCACTGATGGGTTTTCCTGCTGCTCTGGCACAAACAGTGGATGGCCTTGCTATGATGTGCAGGGCGGCACGTGCGACCTTTACCCAGGAGAAACATGGCGTGGGGAGATCTGTGTGCCACACAGACACAACACAACTCATTTCAACAACAGTGGTGCTCCATCTCCGGCTTGTCGTCACACCGAGCCTGGAAACGCGAGCAGGCTTTCCACCCGGTTCTCCCCAGCGGCAGCTCGGCGCATCTCTGTCTGATCGCGGCTTCTGTCTTCTGCGCGAGCTGCCGGCTTTCAGCAGCTTTCGGGAGACCTCTGTGTTCCACCCGGTTCTCCCCAGCGGTCAGCCCGGCGTGTCTCTGACTCAGAAGCTCTGGTGTTGTGCACAGTTAACTCCAGATGTAGCTAGGTTGTTACCTCCGTTAGCTTAGCTCCCACCTCCGTGTTAGCTTTGGTTTAGCTTCAGGTTAGCTTGTAGCTAGTTCGACCGGGTGTCGTCAGTTGATCCCAGCCTTACAGCCCCACCCTCAGCTCCTCCTCTCTTCCCTTTTATGGAATTGTCTGGGCTTGATGGAACCTGTGACACGGTCAAAATGGCGGTGGTGGCCACCTCCCATTTATCTTCAAAAACGTGATATTGGAGCCTATGGAAACCCATTGTCCAATGTTTATATGTAGATGGGGTAGGCAGAAGATTGACACTCATCAGACCTGATGTAGCTGTGCGCTGACTGAGATGACCTGAGGGTTGCTTGGTTGAGCGACTCTGCTACCCTCTTCCTTCTTCTTCTTCTTTTACTGTTGAGCCGAGGCTGAAGCCGTCCCTGGAGAAACAGGGAGGCTGGCTGCTAGCTGCTAGTGCTGACGGTGTATCTGCTGTCTGTCAATGAAAAGGAAAGCCCATTAA